>NC_134271.1:21664172-21964922 GCF_031893055.1 Leptodactylus fuscus | reverse complement strand
CCCTTTGACTGGAGAGACAACTTTCACTTTCTCCATCTCTTTGGAACTGCCAAAAAGAATTGGGGTACAGCACTTGTCTTTTTCCCGCAGTCCCACAGAACTGAATAGAGCAATAGCAAATGTGCACAACCGAAACTCCATTAAAAAAGGTTAAATCGAGACCCCCATCTCATGGTTGGTTGGGGTCCCAGTGGTTGGACTCGCACTGATCTAGAAGGTTTCCCCTATCCAGTGGATAGTAAATAACTTGATCAAGATATATAAAATTATAAAGAAAATAGTTTACCAATGTATATATTTTTTTCTTTGTTACAGCCCGGAGAAGTCTATTTACCACCAGGTGAAAATTGCACAAAATACATTTGTTCCTCCTTTCATGAGCTGATAACTGTAACGAAGATCTGTCAACCATTCAACCAAACGAAATGTCAAGAGGTATGTTCTCCATTATTGAAATCTGTACATAAAATGTTATAGGGTATTCCTACCTTATAGGATATACTATACTTTATAGCAGGGGTGCTCACACTTTTTCAGTGTGTGAGCTACTTTTTAGCTCACCAAAGCATAAGATCTACTAGGGCGGGGCCAGGGCAGGCCTGTGGGCGTGGCCGGGGTGGGTCTATGGGCGGGACCGGGCGGGCTTGTGTGCAGGATGGGCGTGTCTGTGGGCGTGGTCGGGTATGTGGGTGGGGTCAGGCGGATCGCAAGAGCAAGACAGCGGCGTTCTGTGGCTGCCCAGGGATCCCCGGTGTCTGCGCAGGCTGAGAGTCATCTTCAGACACTGGCAGGCGGGGCTGCCACAGCCCCGCCTGCCAGTGTCCGGAGATGATTCTCAGCCTGCACTGTGAAGAAGCAGACACCGGGGATCACTGCATCCCGCGATCGACCCATACGTCCTTCGCGATCTACCAGTAGATCGCGATCGACATATTGGGCACCCCTGCTTTATAGCATATGCCATATGAGGTCTTAATGTTTGCAGGACAAATTTTTCCTCCTGATGCCGCCATTATTTATCCTGTACAATGTACTGGAAAGCTTGAAAAAAAATTCAGAATGGGGTGGAGTTGAAGAAAAAGTGCATCTGTGTGATTTTCTTACGGGATTCGTTTTTACGGCATTCACTGTGCAGCCAAAATGACATGTCACCTGTATTCTAGTTTTCATTACGATTCCGAGGAAACTAAATTTATATGGTTTTATTTAAATTTTAATTTTAACCCCTTAACAAGAATCCAAAAGTTTGCCAATTTTCTTTTTTTTCTAAAAATCGCCATATTCTGACACTTGTAACTTTTTTATATTCCTTGTATGGGAATGTATAGAGCTTTTATTTGGGTTTTTTGCCGAGTCAGGTGTTCTTTTCAGCTCTACCATTTTGGGGAATTGCAATTGCTTTGATCACTTTTTATTCAAATTTTATCAGAGGCAAAACAGTGATAAAACGGCGATGTGGCACTTTTGACTTTTTTACGCTACAATGTTTACCGTATTGGAAAAAAACGTAATTTCTTTTGCAGTTTACATAGAGTTTCAATACATCGGTTGCAATACTGACCTATTATGCACTAAGGGTCAGTTCACATGGAGGAATTTGCTGTGGATTTGGGGGCGGATTTGCACCTGATTCCGGAGAAGATTCCTTCCGAATTCACCTCCCATTGTTTTCAGTGGGAGGCAGAGATCTCAGCAGGACACGAAAAAGAGAAGTGTTCTGCTCAATCTTGCCACGGACCCTCCGTGGCTCGAAACTCCCTCCTTATTAAATCCATGCATCCGGGCCTAATCAGTAGGCTTTGAAGAGAGACCTGCCCCTCACCTTTTTCACTTCCTGTGTTCTCATATTGAGCTTGTTGGTTTCTAAAGACGGAATTGCCCTAGTAACAGGGAGTGAACAGCAAATTAACAAGGAAGTAGACACTTAGTGGCAGAAACTTTATAGAGGTTTATCAGGCAGAAAACAGCAACATTTTTGCTGAAAGTTTTTTTTTTATATTTTAGCCCAGAATCATATGCTCTATTAAATGAGGCTAAGTTGGTAACCATTTAAAAGTAATGTGTTGACCTCTCTTGACCTACATGTTTTATTAAATACTTGTATTCCAAATTATATAACAGATAACAGTTCTGGGGCATATTTTGTTAGACTTTTGTGTTGCACTGTCCCTCATGGGTATGTATGAATTAATTAACACCTGGGCTAAACATCCCCTTTGTGAATGTTCTTATTTATGGCATTTCAGAATTTAAATCTATAAATTTCTAAAAATTACTAAATTGTCTTTATTTATAGGGGACAATAACTACAGACAGTGAAGGATGCTGCAGCACCTGTGCTGGTATGAGCAAATTATAAAAATTAGAGCAAAGACATATATTACATAAGTGCACACATATAGACATGGGGGAAATCATTTTGGTTATGCTGGTATTGTCATGGGGATTATGGGCACCAACTGTACGAACATATGTTATCAGGGGCTCTATGTGATTTTATGACATTTTAGTCTTTTTCCATAGACTTCTTTATAGAGGTATAAAACCCTCTGGACAAAGTCAAATGTCAAAAATGTGTGACCAAAAAATTCTAAATATTTGTAGAGCAGCTTGGCAAGTACTGTAGGTTTCCATTATCGATGACCTATCCTTAGGATAGACAATAATTATCAGATCGGTGTGGATATGACTCATGCCTGCGTCCTCTTCATTATTAACACTACACATCATGTTGTACAGGATATTGCAGCTTTGTGCTATTTAATCAAGGTGTAACCACAATACCCAATACCTATAGCTATCACTATGTAAGACAGTGTGCAGTGTAGAGAAAGAAGAGTGAGCAGCTCTCACCTAAGATCTGAAGCCCTTTCCTGCAAGCAGCACTTTTCTCTCCGCATGTTTCATGCGGAAACCACATGGACCCCATTATAGTCTATGGGTTCTGCGGGTTTCCTTTGGCAACCACTTTAGGTTTCCATTCAGGGGGTCCTCAAGCAGATTCCCCGAACAGAAACCCGAACGCAGATATGAATAGGTCCTAAGGGATTCTACTGTTTCTCACCAGTCACATGTAGTCGAACTTGGTCTTATTCTCGCAAGTCTGTGTATTCAGGGCAGTAATGTGCACCCACTATTAGCAGTTAGTGTTGAGCCGATCTTGAGATTTCCGGATTGTTTTTAAAATCCGATTTCCGATCACTTTCCATCCGAACCCAATACCGATCCCAATTCCGATCCTAATGCAAGTCAATGGGATTTTTTAATGATCGAAAATCGGATTTTAAAAACAATCCTGTTCACTACACAGTGTGGAGCCCAAAAATTGAAGGCTTCAATTATTGGACTTCTTGTTGTGTAGTGATTAAAAAATCCCCCAGCTACTTAGTCCCCTTCACTTACCTGCACAGAACCGCTGCCGCTACCCCATTGTTCTCTCTCCTCTCTACTTCACATGCCTGCAGAGCGCCTTGTGTTACTGATGCTGGGAGTAGGCGGGGCTTGTTGTGGCATAGGAGAGTGTGGGTGGGTACAGGGCGGGGAGATCGCTCAACTCTATTAGCAGTCCAAAGTTAGGTCTTCCTCGGGATTCTCTCAGGTCTCTAGAGTTAACTGATCAAGGTGCCCCACTCCTATGTAAGCACCCACATGCGGCCCCGGCCTTAAGGTTTTTAAGTTGCATCATGTTTGCATAATATTAATTCAGATAAAAGAAATTCCCATCTTGGATTGGGGCCCCACATCAAGTAAACACCACAATTTGGCCAAAAAAGTAGCGTTTTACTGTCTCTGAATAGTGGATGGGCTCTAGGGGGATGCACCTATTCATTCCGTACTCATCTCTGGGTTGTTGCACAAATGTATGAGCACTAGTCTTCCCTTATTACTATTTACTTACTGCAATGAGGAGATGCATTGGTACCCAAATATATAGAGCAGTTTCACATCAGTATAATTCTGCCACCTATCTATGTGGCCCAATCCAATGCTGTGCTTATGTGTAAAGCTACAGGGTAAAGCCATATTACAAGTGCCTTTCCCTCACAACATATAGCGTATATCTAAATACTCTTCTGGCTACCTGCACGTGCATATCCACATTCTGAATGTTCTGCATTATACACAATATTTCGCTATACAATCACCATCAGTTTACACCATGACAAGGAGCCCATAGCAATAACCAAAGGGATATCTGAGGTGGAAGGAAAGACTATGTGTCAATGAGTTTGCAACAACATGGAATTAAACAGACCATGTGTTTTTTTTTGGGTTTTTTTAGAGAAACAAGAAACATGTGGAGTTCACAGAAATCTAACTGTTGTCCACTTTGACTCCTGTGTGTCGGTTAGACCCGTGAATGTAACTTCCTGTGAAGGGACCTGCCACACTTCAACTGAGTGAGTATCCCTTTTATTACTAATGTATTCACTTTATTATTACTTATAAAAAAAAAATATCAAAACATCTGACGTTCCTCATGAATAACAAGAACACTGACCCCTCCAGAAAAGACACCTTATGCGGTCCTGTAGATGGAAATCTAAAAAAGTTACAAGTCTCAGAATTTGGTCAAATTCTTTAATTTTTATAAAGCTGTTTAAGAAAAAGAATAACTATATAAATCTGGCAGGTAGAATCAAGCATTTTTTTCTGTGGGGTTTACACCATGTGCTGCCCCGGCCTTAGGGCTAGTTCACACAGGGCACGGGGCCGCATATTTTGGTTCTGATTTTGATGCAGGAAGCCACGTCAGAATAGGACCAAAATGCGCCGGCCGTGACTGTCGTGACTTCTGACAGTTGTGGCTTCCCGCTCCGGAGTAGGCCCAAATGAATGGGCCTAGTCTGGAAGGTGCTGTCGCGAGGCGGACGCTAACTCAGCCGCGGAATCCACCTGAAGAAAGGGGAGCTCGCTTCTTTTTTCCATGAGCCGTAACATACCGCTCACGTAAAAAAGTAAGCTAGCGGTCTACATAGACCTCTATTCTGAGGTGGATTCGGCGTCAGAATCCATCCCCTCTTGCCCCGTGTGAACGGAGGTTTTTAAGTTGCATCATGTTTGCATAATATTAATTCCAATTAAAGGATTTTCCCACCTTGGGTTGGGTCCCCAGATCAAGTAGACGTCGCAATTTGAACAAAAAAACACAGAGTTTTACTGTCTCTGCATAGTGGATAGGATTCTAGTGAATTCCATCCACACACTACAGAATAATTAGCGGTTTTGGAAATCGTAGCATGTCAACTATACCTATGGAAACGCCAGCAGTTTCCCTATAGGTATAATAGAATGTACACAACGCATTTCCACCGCATTTTTTCCTGCATTTCCCGGAATTTACCATTTTACACATGTACACAGTATCCACAGGATAGTCTCTAAATGCTCAATAGAACTACTAACAATTTTTTTAGATTTATTTATTTTTTCTCACTTTTGCAATGTGACCTGCTGCTCAATAAAGAACCATGTGGTCACCACACTGTTCGTTTTTCACCTGTGGTATCTATTACAGATGAGCGAGTAGTATTCGGTCGAGTAGGTATTCGATCGAATACTACATTATTTGATCAAATGCTACGGTATTTGAAATACTCGTACCCGGTCGCCTTTACGTTTACCACGTGGTATTCGACCGAGTACGAGTATTTTGAATACCGTAGTATTCGATCAAATACCTACTCGATTGAAAACTATTCGCTCATATCTAGTATCTATTGAATGGAGCTTACAGTATTTCTTTTGGATATGCCATAAATGTCTGCCATATTTATGACATTACAGATTTATATTTGGATCTATAATATTATACATAATTTTATATTATTTTACCTATGCCAAATGACAAACTCATTCCAGCTACCCCTGCAGTGTTCATTGACTGGCCTGTTATTGCTCTGTCCAGGTACCTATTTAAGGATCAGAAGATGCAGCAGTTGTGTACGTGCTGTGCACCAACCAAGACCACAAACTACAATGTAAAGCTGTCTTGCTCGAATGGAACATCCGTCTCATATTCATATACTGAAATACAAGAATGTGCCTGTTCCGTTCCTACATGTGTAGATTTGCCTAACCAAATCATATACGGATAGATCATGTATGAAGCGTTATATGACTCGCTTCGGAGTAAATTGCTTTGAATTTATTGATATTGTTACAATCCAAGCACACGTAAAACAGACTTTTCTTCTCTAATAAAGTAGTTCTAGTAACGTCACTGATGATTTCTATTAAATACAAATTTGTATCACGCTATCATTTTATATTTATCATTCCAAAGTGTTTCTTAATAGAGTTTTTTGGTTTATTCAATTCTGAAATTTAAATTGTACTATTAAATAGTATTATTAAAATCAAATTAAAAAGTTAATGTCAAACCATGGCAGGCAAAGCTATTAATACAATATAATACAATACAATGCAATAATTTTGGATATACAAGGTAATACTAAGGAATAGACCAAGAAAATGTACAGTGGATTCAATTGGCTAGCTGTCCCTTAGCAGAAAATAGTTCTGTTTTTCTCTACAAATAGCGCCTTTTTTGTTCCTTGGGTGTGTTTGGTCAGCCCCATTCACTTAAAGAGGACCTTTCATGTCCTCCTACACATGTGGTTTTATATACCGCTAGAAAGCCAACAGTCCACTGAATTTAACACACTGTCAGCTTTCCCATTAAATGTCCCCCGGGCTAGAGATATTGGTGCCGTTAGTTTCGGTACCAATCTCTGCCCACTGTCAGAAGGGCGTTCCTGACAGTCTAGCTAGGCTATGAGGTATGCCCCCCTGACAGTACTCATCTATAGACTTGTACTTGGGGGTATTCCTCACATCTTAGCATCATTCCAGACCGTACAGGACTATGGATGAGAACTGTCAGGAAGGGGGGTTCCTCACAGTCCAGCTAGATTGTCAGGAATGCCCTTCTGACGATCAGCAGAGATTGGTGCCGAAATTAGTCTTTAGTCCAGGGGCTCATAACAGGAAATATGACAGTGGTCTGAATTCAGTGCACTGTCGGCTTTCTAGTGGTATATAAAACCGCATGTGTAGGAGGACATGAAAGGTCCTCTTTAAGGCTGAGACCCCACGTTGCAGAAACGCAACTTTTTGTTGCAGATTTGTTTGCCTATTTTTGAGCCAAAGCCAGGAGTCGGAAGTATAAGAACTTCCTATATATTTCTCATTCCTTTTATAGCCATTATTGGCTTTGGCTTATCAGATGGAAACAAAAAGTTATGAAGACACACAGGTACACTCACCATCTCTAGTGTCAGTCCTTTGATGTAGATAACAGTGTGGGGTCCTACATGCTGCTCAACTCCATAGAACTGAAGATATCCACAAATATATACCCCATGAAGCATAAACAACATAAAAACAATAGGAACTGTTTTAACGCTTACCTTCAGGGGGGTTTCCTACAAAAGTAAGTGGATAACTTGCATCATTTCTGCTTTGTGTATTTTTCTGCAATGTTTGAATGGGATTCACCACAATTTGTGTCATGTGGGGCCCCAGCCTTAAATCATTATGCTCCAAAGAGAAACAACAACACTAAAAACGGATAATGTCAAATGACAGGAATGCAAATAATCACATCAGGTTATATGTTACAGGTATCATTCTCCATTTGTCAGTTCTTCACTAGAACTTTGCCCCAACCCCAGTAAAAGTTACACATTGACTCCATATATCCCAGTATTTTCAGGTATACGCTGATGCTATATTGTCATCTATGGGTATCTACTGTTTCCTCTAACTGTCCATTCCCTGAAATAAATAGGATTTAGCTACTGGTTTTTGTTTTGGCAAATATCATATGACTGTCCTGTCTATAGCTGGTGATAATATATTAGATTTCAATTTCAGCTGACAATCAGCTATGTCAGGCTTTAGCTTGTCTAAGGCTGGGGCTCCACATTGCGAATATGTAGACATATAGATTTGTCCTCATTTAAGGGGTTGACTGCATTACATTAAATTTAGACTAACATCAATATGAATATAAAAAACAAAAACTTGAGAGTCTTCAGTAGATGATACCTTTTTTAATGGCTAACTCATAATGATGACAGAATATAACGTTTCGAAGCTCTTTGGCTTCTTCTTCAGATATAACTAAGAACAATTTCTGAAGGCTGCATATTTATGTACAACAGGACACATAGTCCTGTTCATTCACATCACCAAACAATTAGAGAACAAAGGATGGACCTTCCCATGCCAAAACATTTCTGCAATGAAGATCATAATATCACCAGTGACATGAAAATTTTAGTTTTAAGAGGGAATTTTACATCAAGGAAAGAGCGACGGATTTATGAGTACAAGAGCATGACCTTATTTAACACTCTGGAGAATGGAATGAATGCAAAACATGGGTTCATGTCATTCTATAGAAATCACTGAACTAAGACAGCCATGAAGATAAGAACCTGGGAACTGTGAATTGTTTAGATGTAACATACTAATAAGCCTCTTCCCCACTTCCTCCTGAAATCCTATCACTATGTTTCCTGTTGTACATAAATATGCAGCCTTCAGAAATTGTTCTTAGTTATATCTGAAGAAGAAGCCAAAGAGCTTCGAAACGTTATATTCTGTCATCATTACTAGTTAGCCATTAAAAAAGGTATCACCTACTGAAGACTCTCAAGTTTTTGTTTTCTATATTTCATACCCACTGGCTAACACGGTACAAAAACAAACATTTTCTTTTTTTATATCTATATGAATAGGGATTGCCACTTACTATGTGGCGCTCCTGACCCTTCTGCACCATTTATAGGTAAAGTTGCCCCCCCCCCCCCCAATTTTTCTGGCTCCCTTTCATAACTTGGCATTCATAATTGCTGATTCCAGTGTAAGGAAGAATAACAGAACAAAGGGTGACTCTCCCAGCAGGCGTTCGAGTACTAGTATGAGCCTGGAGGGGGAGTAGACGTACGCACAAGAGGGGAATTCAGGTGGGAGTCCTAATAATGGCTCGTTCACATCTGCGTCCCAGCCTCCGTTCTTCAGGTTTCCGTTTCCTGCACGAAACTGGGCAGGAGACGGAAACCTGCAGGCATTTTTCAAACCCATTCATTTGAATGGGTTTGAAAAGTGTCCAGCCGTGAGCGCCGGTGAGCGTTTGTGCTCCCCGTGGTGAAACTGTTTTTTTTTTTAACCGGACACAGAGTCGGACATGCACGACTTTGTGTCCGGTTAAAGAAAATACGGTTTTGCCACGGAGTGCATAAAAAGCTCACCGGCGCTCACGGCCTGACTCGGTCTGACAGGTTTCCGTCTTCTGCATGCAAACCTCATAACGGAGACCCAAATACTGGTGTGAACCCAGCATAAGTATAGATGGATGAAGGATATGGAGTAAAATAGAGGGGTTAGGAAGAAGGGATGTGAAAGGTTACCTGAAAGGCAGCGGAGTAAGAAAATGGGATCCATATGAGCCAAACTTTTTGATGCGCACCATTCTGAGATCATCAACCATTTCCTCCACACGTCTTAAGTACGGGATATCTTGGAGCCAAATTTCCAGGATTGGGGGTGTAGAAGACTTCCACAACCTGGGTATGATGAACCTGGCTGCAACCAACAGAAATCCTATTAATTTGCGGATGTGTTTTTGAAGTTTGTACTGAAATATAGAAAGGAGGAGAGAGGTCTGGCTGACATTTATGGTTCCCAAAGACCATGACAAATAATTCCTATAATGCAATAGGAATAGGCCTTTTAAATCAGGCATGCCTTGAAATAATCAAGAGATAGCCCTTTATCGTGTAATAGATAACCATATCTGCCATTTTCTTAATCAACACCCTTTAAAAGGGTTACCCCATTACAAACACATATCATCTATCCACAGGATAGGCGTGATGTGTCACATTGCTGCAGGAGTTCGACTGCTGGGTCCCCCATTGATCAGGGCACTTCTATGGGGCTTGCCGGAGACTGCAACAGACTGCGACAACCCCATGGCAGTGAATGGGGTGCCGGAAAACTGGTATAAAAGATACAAAATCTTTGAAGAAAGTGATTTATGGGTTGCAATCCCAAGAATTTAAAATTTTTAAAAAAATATTCTGATTTGCCCAAAAACTTTGTAAGTCGCCAACCCTTACTCCCTAGCGAAGGGGGTGGTAATCACTTTCTGGTGAATGTATGAGGCTCCTATTTATTGTGTCTGCCATAGACATTAAATTTGTGCCTTTGGTAACCAGTAAAATTTATTTTAAAGTTAGAAAAATTTGTATATCACACAAATGAATCTCAATGGATCACATCAAATTTTCATTTAGGTGTCCATTATATTGGGGGATGATATAGGGCAGCTGGCTGAACTATTTCATCTGTGAGTTTTACAGACTATGGGATAATACTGGGATAATAATATTTCTTGCGAGGCCACAGGCCATGTTTGCATCTTCACTCCACCTATCTAATGATTTGGCGCAAAATGTGTGGGTCACAATCCTTTTTCGGTCATGACCAGCATATAAAGGTATGACAGGCCTGAGAGATTTGCTTACTCTTCTGGGAGCCTGGGTACTCACCCCATTTTTGAGAAGCCTCTGGGACATACCTCTTGGATATAATAGATTCTCCTAGAAGACTGTGGAAAAACATCTAGATAAGGCCCAAGGTAATCTACACAGTCTTATACCATCCACCATTTTAGGTAGTAGATGGAGGATGAAATATCTACATGAGGTAAGGACGGACATATTATAGGCAGCAGCAGGACAGCATGTATAAAGTGACTGAAGGCTGCCATATATCTACAAAGGACTCCGTATACAGCGCTGATATGGAGGTCACATATAGATCATTAGATGCCATCTATAGGAAGGGGAAATAATAACATCAGCTCTTAACTTTTCCAGATACAAACCCCTTCCTCTTGAGGGGAAGACCTTTGAGCTACAAAGGTCTGGCCGCCAATCTGTTCCACCAATCTGTTCCAAGTTACCCCCAGTCGTAAGCACAGGCTGCAGGGAACCATAACCCAGAATGGCAGCTTACCACATATAATAACCCACTAACAGGAACCCAAAGACCAGCCAGACCAAGATAAATTAATCCTAGGGGAAACTAACCACCATGTTTGCCCACCCTCGAAAATTTAAACCAACTCCAAGGTCACCCCACCCCAAATAACCAGTATACGGTATGGCCAGTATATACAGGATGAACAGTATACAGCCCTCAGAAATTACATATGAAATTATTAACTTTAACCTATCTCCAGCATGATCAATATTAGCACAGAGATGGAGGTATATACAGGGATTATCAGTGCAGTCTCCATTACCATCACCACACTGTATATCTGATATCAGGCTGTCCCTCTCTCACCACAGGGTCCCTCAGTCCCCAGGACTCAGGTGTGTGAGGTAAATACATGAGGGGACTCAGTGGCTGTATATATCCTGAGGTAATATTGCAGTATATATGATATATCAGCCATATCTGTGAGGTAAATACATGAGGGGACTCAGTGGCTGTATATATCCTGAGGTAATACTGCAGTATATATGATATATCAGCCATGTCTGTGAGGTAAATACACGAGGGGACTCTGTGACTGTATATATCCTGAGGTAATACTGCAGTATATATGATATATCAGTCATATCTATGAGGTAAATACATGAGGGGACTCTGTGGCTATATACATCCTGAGGTAATACTGCAGTATATATGATATATCAGCCATGTCTGTGAGGTAAATACATGAGGGGACTCAGTGACTGTTTATATCCTGAGGTAATACTGTAGTATATATGATATATCAGTCATATCTATGAGGTAAATACATGAGGGGACTCAGTGACTGTTTATATCCTGAGGTAATACTACCGTATATATGATATATCAGCCATCTCGTGTGTGAGGTAAATACATGAGGGGACTCAGTGGCTGTATATATCCTGAGGTAATACTGCAGTATATATGATATATCAGCCATATCTGTGAGGTAAATACATGAGGGGACTCTGTGACTGTATACATCCTGAGGTAATACTGCAGTATATATGATATATCAGCCATATCTGTGAGGTAAATACATGAGGGGACTCAGTGGCTGTATATATCCTGAGGTAATACTGCAGTATATATGATATATCAGCCATGTCTGTGAGGTAAATACACGAGGGGACTCTGTGGCTATATACATCCTGAGGTAATACTGCAGTATATATGATATATCAGCCATGTCTGTGAGGTAAATACATGAGGGGACTCAGTGACTGTTTATATCCTGAGCCATAATGAAATCTTACCCGCAATACCAAGGATTACTTTCAGAAGAGCTCCCAGTCCGAAGAAAGAACCAGCAGAGTCAACAAAAAGTCATGAAGCAGAGATCGTAGCAGGACAGGGAAAAAATAAGAGTGCTGCTCGATGTTGCCGCGCCTCGAGACTCCTTGCTTCATGCATCTGGGCCTAGTCAGCAGCGGAAAGCCACAACCGAATACCAATGCCCCTCATTGGCAGCCTGTCGCGGGTAGTCAGCAACCAGAATATGGCGCCAGAAAATGCAGAGGAAAGTCTCTTCATTTTCCACCATGTGAACGGCCCCTCAATGTTGAACCAAGGCAAATAATGGCAACAACTGCATCAAATCCTATACCACAGGAGAAAATTTCCAGATCCATCATAACCTTGCCTGCCAATTGCAGTATATCATTCATCGTATAGAATGATCCAATGCAATATGTAGGGAGAACCATTCAATCATTAACCCCCTCCTTACGTCATCGCAGTAGTACATAAACATCTACCGTAATAGTACTTTAAATATGATGGACGCTCCTGGGCTTCCATTTTGGCGAGGAATGCCAGCAACTAGAATGTGATCTGGTGCTGGCGTTCCTTGCCATGGCAGTCAGGAGCCTATTGAAGGCTCTCAGGCTTGTCTGGCCAAGATTTGTATGACAGACTGCTGTGTGTAGCCTGTCATACAAATGCTGATATTTTGCAATGCAGTTACATTGTAATACAGTGTATTAGTGGTCAGACCTCTGGGTTAGCAGACCTCTAGTAAATGCAATATAAAAGATAGTAGATAGATAATATATTCTGCCAATTTTAGTCACAAATCCCTTTCCAGGCAAAACCTACAAGAAATAACTTGTATAGACATACCCACCATAAAGAAGACACTAAGGCCTCCTTCACATCTGCGTTCGGTATTCCATGCGGGGAAGTCCGCATGAGGACCCCCTGAACGGAATACCGAACGTAATTGGAAGTGTGGGCCAGTGAAAGCACATGGACCCCCTAGACTATAATGTAGTCCGTGTGCTTGCCGCCAGATCTCCGCAGGGATCATGCGGACAGGAAAGTAGTTCACAATCTACTTTCCTGTCTACATGATTTGTGCAGGCAGCGCTCGGCAAGCACATGGACCCCATTATAGTCTATGGGTTCTGTGTGCTTTTACTGTACACCGCTTGCAGTTGCGTTCGGTATTCCGTTCGGGGCAGTCCTCATGCGGACTACATGAACGGAATACCGAACGCAGTTAGGAACGAAGCGTAAGATATAGAGAGAGATATCTTGGTGACTTCTTGTGGCAATAAAAAGAAATACACCCTAACTAAGTTACTATTGTTACCGATGATCTTGTGACAGAGTGTATACCAGTAGTATTTCCCCCACTATGCTTCAGGTAACTATACTCATCATTACTTTGGAATAAACTCCTATGTTTAGGGTGTTTTTTATCAATATCCACCAATTTATACATTTACACAAACAACCACTTAAGTAATGAGTATTATGTATTATTATTATTATTATTATTATTATTATTATTATTATTATTATTATTTATCTTATATGTATTTCTTGGTTTTCCATTATTGATAATACATTCATGTGCATTATATATTTAGTTATTGCATGTCATGTAGCCTGTCACAATTTGTAATTATACATTGTATCCTCAAGCTGTACATAGCAGTCATATGTATCACCTTTATTGTAGCTAATTCAATGGGGGTAAAATATCCCTACTCTCAGGATTGATGGTTGTCTCAGTAGTGAGCAGATGATATATATTTTTTATGGCATAACCCTTTAAGAACAGAAATAAGAGAAGGACATCAGCTCTGCTTTTGAGTAGTTATTTTCCATTTATGAGATGTTGTCTCCCTCTTGTGGACTGCAAGTTAGCAGCTGAAAATCCATATGCCAAACTGAGGAATAGGGATGGGCAAACCAATTTGTTTACAACTGAATTTGACTCAAATGCTTCTGGTTCACCTAAACACAAAACTTTAGGGGTTTGGCAGCTACACTATTATAGTCTGTGTCTCCTCAGACCCCAGAGTATAATAAGTGGAGGCCTAGGGGAGGTAAGTAAAAATAACAAATATGTATACCCACCTTGCCTCAATCTCCAGTGGTGCCCTCTTCAGGCATCAAGCCCCAAGGGTCCAGACCTCAGCAGTTAAGTGCGTCACGTAGACATCACAACTCTGGGTCTTAGCATTGTGACATTACCACGTCCCACTTGACCACCCAATCACAGGGGCTAAAGATGCCAGCTGGAGGCCGTAAAAGGCCTGAAGAGGACATAGGAAGACTTGTAGATGCCACAAGAATACCCAAGAGCAGTGAGGGATGATGAATATCACTTCCCCTGGGCCTCCACTTATTATACTCTGGGGTCTCAGGAGACCCCAGAGTATAATAATAGCACTTTCATACCCACTGACAAACCAGTGGGCCAAATTTAATGAAAATTTATCAAAACAAAAATCTTGAGATTCCTTGATCTCTAGTGAAGATTCAGCAGGGAAGAGGATAAGCCTCCTGTCTACAACACTGATAGGATGGCAAAAACTCTAGAGGGAAGACATTTTATAAGAGCTTTCCTTTATGCTTTAAAGGGATTCTACCATTAAAATCGAATATTTTAATGGTAGGCTATTTTTCTCATACCTTTAGATGTCCTCTTTGTGCCGCTGTTCAGTAGAAATCCCATTATGCAAATGAGTTATCTTGCAGCACTGGGGGCGGTCCTCAGCACTCAAACAGCACTGGGGGCATCCACATAGCTGCGAGAGAACTCTACATCTATCTTCTTCAGGAACGGCCTCTCCCTGCGTCTTCTTCCAGCACTGGGGGTCAAACTTCTAGGCCTTGGGCAGAGCCGACTGCGTATGCCCACAGGCCACAAGAAAATGGCCGCTTACTGTGTAAGCAGCCATTTTTCTTGTGGCCGCGGGCATGACATCTAAAGGTAGGAGAAGAATAGCCTTTCTTAAGGCTATTCTTACGTGTGATCAACAAAAAATTTGATTTCAAGGGTAGAATCCCTTTAACTCTTCATATGTCCAAAAAATAGGGTAGGAGGATAAATGTTGGTTCTGTTCCTACTTGAGCTATGAGCTGAGTTCCATGAAGAATTCTGTCACTGTAAAAGATAAGACTAGCATGACATAAACTTTCTGGCTTACGACAGAAACAAAGGCAAAGAATTGAATATGCGGTAAAGCAGCTTTAATGAAAGGAAATTCATCATATCCTTGATATTTTGTCACCATACTCTTTAGGCTGCCATTCATTAAGAAGACACATAGTGACAGAACAGCAGCTACTGTAGTCACGCCCTATTGTCTCTGATCACAATGCTGTAGTCCTGGCTATTGTTTGCTGGGTCTCTCCGCACTCTGAACTGACGCATTGTGGGTTTTTTGTGATTTATTTGGAAGGTGGTGACCTAGCATTATTCATGGAATCATTTCATCCTTTCACTTCTTGAAACTTTTATTTTATAGAAATATATTATTCATATCAGGGCTCCTGATGGTAACTACTAATGTGAACAGGTGAACGCTAGAGGAGTCAAGATACTGCAACAAACAACAGCAAAGTGTTGACCATTAACTTTACGGAGCAAGATGTCAAGACAGCAGGTATTAACCACGTATCTGCTGGAGGTAAAAGTCAAGAAATGGCAATACACAATGCTAGATAGATAGATAGATAGATAGATAGATAGATAGATAGATAGATAGGAGATAGATAGATGATAGATAGATAGATAGATAGATAGATAGATAGATAGATAGATGTTATTAGATAGATAGATAGATAGATAGATAGATAGATAGATAGATAGAAATATACAACATGAAGTCAAGAAATGGCAATACACAATGCTAGAAAGATAGATAGATAGATAGATAGATAGATAGATAGATAGATAGATAGATAGGAGATAGATAAGAGATAGATAGATAGATAGATAGATAGATAGATAGATAGATATATAGAAGATAGATAGATAGATAGATAGATATATAGAAGATAGATAGATAGATAGATAGATAGATAGATAGATAGGAGATAGATAGATGTTATTATATAAATAAATAGATATAAATATACAACATGCAGAAAGAACAGATATGATGTTTTGTAGGAATCACAGTGATCACTGAATGTAACGCAATGGACGTGCCTTTTATGCCCGGTTCACATCTCCGTTTGGTAATCCATTTGGGGAGTCCTCATGGGACCCCCGAACGGACTACCGAACACATTGGAAAGTGGTGAAAGCACACGGACCCTATAGACTATACTGGGGTCCGTGTGCTTTCCGCACAAGGAATGCGGACATGAAAGTATTTTTCTGTCTGCATGTTCTGTGCAGACACCGCACAGAAAGTACATAAACCATGGTCTGTGTGCTCTCCGGTTGTCAATGAATTCGGTATTCCATTCGGGGGGGGGGTCCCCAATCAGATAACCAAACTCAGATGTCAACCAGGCATTACCATGACTGACAGGAGGCCCACTGACACCTTGTTGTCTAAGGGCCTGCCAAGAGCTGGATTTGGCCCTGAATACACTACATAGACCAGAATATTGGACCCCAACTACTGATCATTGAATTTATGTGTTTCATTGACTCCCATTGCCAGAGGTGAATATAATTGTGCGCCAATCATTTGTGAGAGACTGCTCATTCTAAAGAGGTCAGAGAATTCTAGCATGGTATTGTAATAGATATAGGATGCCACCATTGCAAGAAGTCTGATAATAATATTAAGACCACGTGCTCAAGAAGAACAACTATCACCACCATCATTTACACTGCAGGCTTCCTCAGCTCTGCACCATATAATGAGGGGAGCTGGAGGATTTGGTTGCGTTACCTAGCCACCATGACAACTCCTCAACCATGACAACTCTTTCCAGTATCTACTACTTCGAGCCTCCAGGTTCCCTCCAAGGGTTAAAGCTTTGGTATACCAAGACATTTTAGACAACCAAGGGCGTAACCAGGTCCAGAGGTTTCAGTCGCAAGGGGCCTTAGGGGGCCCATAAGCACTGGCATCAGTATTGAGATTGCAGCTTCCATCTGGCCCACAAGCCAAGGAGACCCCCAGATTACCCTAACCACACTAAGGTGGATTAAACTCCTTAGCGGCCCCAGACAAAAGATTGCATCGGGGCCCACAAGACATTAGTTACTCCACTGTGGACAACTGTATGCTTTCAACTTTGTTGAAACATTTTGGGTGAAATATAAATCCTCTCAATTTTATTATATGGGGTAAATAATCTGGATATGGCATACATTCAAAACATTCAAGACAGAACCATTTGTTTTTTTGCATAGAACTAGAATTACATAAATTATTACTTGTTTCATTGTACTATTGAGTTATTATCCCATTCTTACTTGTGACATTTGCACAGTAGTTAACAACTTGTAAAGTGTTTCACTTGTGCTTTGTTATGTTATTGGACTTTTAGAAGCGGAGAACACGTAAATCTTTTATGTTCTACTAAAGGGATAGATAAATAGATAGATAGATAGATAGATAGATAGATAGATAGATAGGAGATAGATAGATAGATAGATAGATAGATAGATAGATAGATAGATAGATAGGAGATAGATAGATAGATAATAGATGGATATGAGATAGATAGATAGTATACTATAGAACTTTTTTTTTGCAATATGAAGGAAAATTTCTGGTATCTACCTCTCAAAAGCTTGTGCTATATTAGTGTAACTCCCTTTTTTTTCTTTCCATGTTGAATGAAAATATGTTGCACTAGGCAAAAGTAGCCTCTGAGATCCTTCCCATAGAGCAGCAGGGGAAGCACTTATTATATGTATTTATATACGTTTGTTGTAAGCTAAAGCCAAGAATGGCTACAAAAGGAATGGAAAACATATAAAACTTTTTATACTTCTAATTTCTGCTCAATCCACTCCTGGCTTTGTCTAAAAAAACTCAGCAAAATCTGGAAAAAAAAAAAGCTTCTGGCAATTTTTCCATATTGTTTTAAATTCTTTTTGGAAAATTGACAGCCGGCAGTCAAAATTTTACTATTTTCTCAGAAACTAGACATTACTTAAAGAGGACCTTTCACCACCTCCACTAATTCAAGTTCTTAGCATCTGTTAATAGTCACCACTCTACTGATTCCAGCGGAGTTGTAATTTTCTCTCTAGCCCCCACCATTCCTGAGCTACAATGACAGGTAGTTTTGGTGCCTGATGTGCTATTTAAGCTCTGTAGCATCAGAAGCGGTTGAGTCTTGCAGTGGGGTGTGACTCAGAGGCAGCCAGTGCCAGAGCTCAGGGTCACACCCCTTGTCTATCCTAGCTGACACCGCCCTCCTGACAGTACAGAGCCTAAGTAGCATATCAGGAACCAAAACTAACAGCATTGATTACTCAGAAATGGTGGGGGCTAGAGAAAAAATTCCAACTTGGCTAGAATCATCAAAGCAGCCCCTATTAAATGAGTATGGAAATCCATCAAGGTCCCGTCTTATGGTCAGGCCTTTTGCTTTCCTGTATCCTATATAATTATTTTAATGACACCTTAACACTTAAAACATATAGGTGACCCAACCAATAAAACTAAATTTAAACAAAAGACACAAGAAATTTTCAGTTTATAATGCATATAAGACTTTTATTAATATATAGTAATCCATCAGGTTTTCTAATGGTACTGTATGTGTGCTCCAGATATAGAAATGTGAACAAGCTGCAATATATTTGTCTGCATATATATGAATGTGCCAGAAGGATAATACAAAGAATAATGTGAGCGTGGTTTCAATACCAAATCGGTAATAGCAGTATCAATGATAAACTTATATTATCCAATAAAATCCAATATATACATCTTTGGAATTTTTTGGAATTAGGTGATAGAATTGATGATAATCTACCAGTTTTATAATAATCTAGATTATATTTCCATAAATAAATCTTTTTCTAAAAATATTTGTGATATCTTCAAGACCAAGACTGGTTTAGCAGAATTTAGCAAAGGTATAATTTATAGAAGCCATGTTATTCTGTGAACACACAGGCTGCCCCCCTACATGCACATTGCAGAACGTCGGTGTAACTGTATATCTTCCATCCGGTTTTACATAACAATTGGACTTCCTTAGCTGTGGTTTTCGTAGGTTGGCAGCAGGTGCAGTCGTGTTCCACCATTTTTGGAAAACTGGGGTGTCTAGAAAATTGGTAAAAATAGATTAAACTTTGTTCATGTCACAAGATTAAAAAATCTACTAATATATTTAGGCCTGTTAGTGTATATTACAAACCTGGACATAGAGGAGCAGTAACCTCCACAGTTTGTTATAGTCACATTAGCCGTGCAACCTTCACTTTCTATCACCTTCCAAGACTTCATCACATCACATCTGCCTGTAGAGGAAAGGAGAACAGTCCTTATTTGTTACAGGCCCTATTCACAACTGCATTCGGTTGTCCGTGTGAGAAGTCTGCTTAGGGACCCCCAAATGGAAACCTATACACATTAAAAAGTAGTTCCATGGAAAACCTGCGGACTAGGGTTGAGCGATCAGGATCGGAAAAGATCAAATCCCGATCAGCGATCGAGCAAATTTCACGATCGGAATCGGCTGGAAAATGACCGTAAATCAGATTTTGAAATCTCAGGATCGGCTTTTCCCATAGAGAAGCATTGACTAGGGTTGAGCGATCGGGATCGGGAAAGATCGGATGCCGATCGGCGATCGAGCAAATTTCACGATCAGGATCGGCTGGAAAATGATCGTAAATCGGATTTTGAAATTGATCCTGAAATCTCAAGATCGGCTCAACCCTACTGCGGACCCCATAGACTATAATGTGGTCCGTGTGGTTTCCACTCAGTTTCCACACAAAACATGCTGAGAGAAAAGTCCTGCAAGTGGAAACCGGGTGGAAACCACACGGACCCCATTATAGTCTATGGGGTCTATGGTTTTCCTGAAGGTAACTGCTTTTTAATGGTTTCCGTTTGGGGGGTCTCCAAGCGGTCTCCCCGGATAGAAACTCAAAAGCAGATGTGAACAGGCCCAAGATTGTCATTTATGATTATTTAAGAGACACATGAATTCCAGGTCAATGTTCTGCATGTATGAGTAGGATTTAAAGGGGTTGCCCAGACTATGATATTGACTGATGTGGTCTCTTCATTATTTGCCAATCACAGAGCCAAACACTGTATAGTGACTGTACTTGGTAATACACGCGTATCACATTGAAAGCAATAGGGAAAAAACCTCCCATTGATTTCAATGTTTCAATGATTTGAATGGGATATGTTTTGAGCACTCACACTCTGACACGTGTATACGTGTCAGAATGCACACGCGTTAACTCCGTGTGAACGGAGCCTAGATGGAAAATGAGCAATACCTAAAGTTTCTACAATATTTGTCATTTAGCCCTTTCTGCAGCTTAAACTAAAATAAGTTATACACTAAGGACACGGGACGTTGCTAAGGAGCACCAGGGATAGGTAAGTATCGTCTGTTTTGGGGGGGTTTTGGTTGTTTTTTTTTCACTTTCCCCGGCCCTTTTGCAAAAAAACCTAGTTATCCTGGACATTCCCTTTAAGTTTTATAGTACTTTTTTTCTGTGATTCCTATTATCATGCCTTTAAATTATCCTTTTTTTTATCAGTAAGCAATTGAATCAGGCAATCTTTAGACTTACGTGGCTCACAATGCTGGATAGTGCAACATCCATCTGCACTTGTGAAGTCAACCACTATGCCCTATGGGGGAAAAAAACAACAAGATCATCTTGACAAAATTAGAGATGAGCGAACAGTAAAATGTTCGAGGTTCGATATTCGTTTCAAGTAGCCCCTCAATATTCGACTACTCGAATCGAATATCGAACTCTATTATAGTCTATGAGGGGAAAATGCTCGTTTCAGGGGTAGGCAACATTTGATCAAATTATACTTACCAAGTCCACGAGTGAGGGTCGGGCTGGATCCTCCGAGCAGTCTTCTCCGTGCAGCTTCCCCGCGGCGTCTTCCGGCTCTGAATTCGCTCTGCCAGGCATCGGGCCCACACTACAAGTGGACATGCGCAGTCGGCTCTGCCCAGGCCCGATGCCTGGCAGAGTGAATTCAGAGCTGGAAGACACCGCGGGGACTCTGCACGGAGAAGACTTCTAAAGGTAGGAGAAGAACCAGCGTTGATTGGCCGACTGTATAGCATTTGGCCAATCAATGCTGGTTCTGCATCGAACTTTTACATTCGAATAGCAAGTGGTACTTGATTGAGTACGAGTATTTTGAATACCGTAATATTTGATTGAATACCTACTCGATGGAGTACTACTCGCTCATCTCTAGACAAAATATCAAAATTGCAATTGAAATGTTACATTTGTCCCATATACTTATTTCCTGTGACTCAATCTGAGAAGGGGTGAACATTGTACACAGTCTGGACTTTGGGTTCCTCAATATAATAATAGCAGATCAATTGAGTAGTTTTATGTCATATTATATTGTTATAAAACTAAACAAAAAATTTCAGACATAATGGGGCACATTTGTGGTATTAGACATATTTATGAATCTGTCGTACAGGCCTTCATAAGGCCGGGTTCACATCTGCGTCTCGGCCTACGTTATGCAGGTTTCCATTTCCTGCCTGAAACTGGGCAGGAGACGGAAACCTGAAGGCATTTCTCAAACCTATTCAAGTGTCCAGCCGTGAGTGCCGTGAGTATTTTGTGCTCTCCGCAGCGAAACCGTTTTTTTTTTTTTTTTTAACTGGACACAAAGTTGGACATGCTGGACTTTGTGTCCGGTTTTAAAAAACGGTTTTGCCGTGGAGAGAACAAAACGCTCACAGCTGGACACTGTCTGCAGAAGACGGAAACTCGACAGACAGAGACCGGCGCAGATGTGAACAAGCCGAAAATATGGAGTGTTTCTAGAAGCTCCAACATCCTGACTCAAATACCGCCACATTAAAAGTGTCTAAGGGCGGGTTCACGCCTGCGACCGGTCTCTGCTTTGTGGGTTTCCGTCTCCTGCCCGAGAAACTGGACAGGAGACGGAAACCCAGCAGTCAGTGTCTGCCTGAGTGCGTTTTCTTCGCAAAACCGTTTTTTTTTTAACCGGACACAAAATCCTGCATATCTGACTTTGTGTCCGGTTAAAAAAAAAAGTTTCACCGCGGAGAGGAAGAAGATGCTCACAGGTGGACAATTTGCGAACCCATTTGAAAACTGCCTGCCGGTTTCCGTCTCCTGTCCAGTTTCTCAGGCAGAAGAAGGAAACCTGCAAAGTGGAGACCGGGCGCAGGTGTGAACCCGCCCTAACTTCACTATGAGACAACTATTTGGCGCAAAACATGTCAACAAAACACTTAACTCTAGGCACAAATATTTGGCGCACGCATCAAAAACCCTACAATTTTTGGAGCAAAGTAAGCAAACACAAATCAGGAGACAAATATGTGGGGAACAAAGTAAATGGTCGTAAATTCATAAGTTTGCGCCATTTTACACTCGGTCTACTTTGCATAAGAAAATCTGCGCCATATTCATTCTTTTCTGTTTCATAAATGTGTTGTAAAGTGAGACACTTCTAAACCTCGGCCATTCCAGGGCTTATTTTTCAGAAGGGTCTATCCAGACGTATTTTTCAGTTCATCTGGTGTAGACTGGTCATACATATGTCGTAAACGCCTTGCACTATAAATTTTGCCGCAATTGGAGACAGAAACGTAAAAGTAAAAGTGCTTCCTTTGCTGCCCTATAAAAAAAAAGGCTCTTGGAAGCTACTTTTGGGTAGTGTACTTTTTGGTAAGAGTTCATTGACTTCCAAATATGCCTTTGACGCCATTTTGTCCAGCTGAAAGACTTTGAGATGGGGCGCAACTTTATACTAAAAGAATCAGGATGGTCTTTTTAACAAATTGTCCACCATTTAAGCCATTCTGTTCTTGCTTTTCCGTAACATGGGGCCTTAGCCAGCGCCGCACCTCCCATGAGGCGACCTGAAGCGACAAGCTGTCCTGAACTGGCTTAGCGTCACCGTCTCGGCAGCCCGGCACGGGAAGCGAGTGGTGGATTGGGGCGGCCCTGTGGACGCAGCGCTGTTCCAGCGGCCGCCCCTCACGCTTAGCAGAGAGCAGGTCCTCTCCCTGCCTGCTCTCTGCCTGCTAACGACGCTCGCTCCGCTCGACCCCGCCCCCTCTGCTCGGCCCTGCCCTGCCGCCTCCTCCGTGGGGGGGGCTTTCTGACGTCTGCCTCAGGCGGCACAAACCCTAGGTTCACCCCTGGCCTTAGCCTAAGACTATCTAGTCTAACACTGTCTAAAGGTTAGATAGTTTTAGTTTATCTGCCCCTCTGTCTCCAATGGTATGTATGTTGCTAACAGTTAAAGTATCACCTTATAGAATTTGCTATACTGTACCTGTTCACATTTCAAAGGTCTTTGCACTGGGCATGACATGACCTTTTTGACAATTTTTAATGTTTGAGGGTCACAGTCATAAGATGTGCAGTTGTCACTGGGAGGGCGCCATACTTTTCCAGGCTGTAAGATAAAATAATCACATTTATAACAAATCTTTCTCTAGTTTGGGACTGATTTATGAAACTCCAATATAACAGTTCTTTCTGCAGGCGCTATCTCTAGTCTTAGTGAAGTTTTAATTAATTCAGCAATAGACGGTGTGAGCGCTATCTGCTATGGTGATCTCTCACGCTCATGCCCCCAAGCCACTATTCTGTAGGAATACAGGTGGCAAACTTCGTGAGAGGTTTTTGAGGTTTGGCCGCCATATTCATTTTGTATCCAAACCTGAAGTTTTATTATTATATTCTGGGATCTCTTCAGACCCCAAAGTGTAATAAGCAGAGACCCAAGGGAGATGCGGTAGTATAATAAACAGTCATACTCTCCTTCCCTTACCTGTCCTGGGCTCCCTCTCAGGGTCCGGTGTTCATGCCTGAGCATCTTCTGGCCTCCTCCAGCCTTCTATGTGTCACCGTCCCCAAAGGACCAATGAGGCCTGTGATTGAACCTCAGTGGTCAAGTTAGGCACATGACATCATGGTGCTTTGATCCAAGTATAACAAACATTGGACGCCATGAGGAAGCCTAGGTAAGGTATGACTGTTTATTCTATTTTTGCACTTACCCATGACCTCTGAAGAGAACCCATAGTATAATAATGATCCCTGGATGGTGCACCCAAAGCAACTGTAACAAACTTCACTTGTTACAAACCAGTTCGGTAACAGGTTATAGACTCTAGATTTTAAGGACACGTTGATCCTGGGTTTTTATACTGTTTGCCAGATTGAAGTCGGGTAGGAATTTTTTCCCCTGAAATGGGGCAATTGGCATAAGCTTCATGTTTTTTTTTTTTTTTTGCCTTCCATAGATCATAAGAACTGCAGCACATCATGATATGAATACCTGGTGATACAAGCGCCCACTTACCTTAATAAGCAAGGTGTTATTTACGGAACAAACGTCCAGGTCACAAGTCTCACAGCATTTTTCAGGTAATGTTTCTGAATTATTCTGAAAAATAAATTTGGATATTTGTATTTCTCCTATGTATCCACATCTATCTCCTATTCTCCCATCTATCTATGTATCTATCTGCATTTGCACCTTTGTGGCATCGAAACAATATACTAAAATTATCATGACATGAAATGGTTAAAAGGAGTGTATCACCAGAACCGAGTCTACCAACCTACCTGGGGATAGGGTCACCTGAATCAAAACGGTGTTTTCCCTTTATGAATTGGTGATTCATTGGTGCTGACATACCACCATTTTGTGAGCTCTTTGAAGCAACAAAGGGATTATCATTGCTCCAAAGAGGTAAGTG
Source organism: Leptodactylus fuscus (assembly GCF_031893055.1). Taxonomy (NCBI): domain Eukaryota; kingdom Metazoa; phylum Chordata; class Amphibia; order Anura; family Leptodactylidae; genus Leptodactylus; species Leptodactylus fuscus. Next base: position 21,939,737 of record NC_134271.1, on the reverse strand, counting down.
ACAACACCCTTGTTGCTCCAAAGAGCTCATTTGCATATTAGCCAAAACAATGATACCTAAGCAATGGAGATTCACAAGGGGAAAACTGCTCTAAGCCCGAGGCCTAGAAGTTTGAGGCCAACCCCCAGGAGAAGACCTGTTCCTGAAGAAGATGGAGGCGGTGCTGGAGAGTTGTCTTGCAGCATTGGGGACGCCCCCAGTGCTGCGAGAGAACTCATTTGCATACCGACAAAAACCAGGATTTCTACGGAACGGAGGCCCAGAGAAGACATCTAAAGGTAGGAGAAGAATTGCCTTTCTTAAGGCTATTCCTACGTAATAGGCAGAAAAAATTAAGTTTGAATGATAGGCTCCCTTTAAATATATATTGTATGGTCATAACAAACTGGATATACCTTGTTTGAAATATACTCGTAGAAGCAGACTTGCTTTATACACTTCCCGCAGCACTGCCCAGGTACTTTTGTGTATGAATACCCCTAAAAGATAAAAAAAAATATGTCCAATACAAGTACTGTAAATGCATGAATTTTTTTTTATCATTGATTAACTAATCTGTTGAAACTTTAGCGTCATCTTAATAACTTGAAGCTCCTGGCCAGCAATGATAAATCTGTAATGGGGCCCCTACAGTCCAAGTCTGTCTGTAATCTACATCTCAACATCCTCAGTAGAAGGCCATTCTTATTTCCTGACATTGGAAAGTTCCCAAAAATACCAGAACCATAATTGTCATCAACTCCAAAGAAGTTCCACTGTAAAGATTTCCAAGGCTAACCATTTTCGCCTAACCCTAGTTTCTACTTGTGCCATGCTCTGTCATTCTTATCTGCCGTGGATCCCAAATGTCAGAGAACCCGCCAGCTAAAACAGCGAACACCCATGGACTCCACAGACTATAATGTGATGGAGTTTCTTACAGACACAGATGTGAACGAAGCCTAAATCCAATAAATGGCAGTCAATGGCACTCATCCCCATGTATCACATAATCCCCTCAGAAGAGAGATCCAACTCTTCTGATTGAAATGCTTTTTTTTAATAAATGGGGACCTTTTTCAACATAAATTTTTATGCCAATACTGTGGCACCAACTTTGTAGTATAGTGGAACGTGATGAACTAGGTCACAGGACATGTCTAGCTGTAATGGTGGTGGGCAGTGGTGGTAGCTGTAGCAAGATGAGTGGCAGTATAGCATGGATTAATGTGATAAACCTCAGCTTTCATATGATAGCAGAAGCATGTATAGATTATAGGTGGTATCAGTGGCGTAATTAGGAATGGCGGGGCCCCGTGGCAAACTTTTCACATGGGCCACCCTGACCGACACGGACACCGAACACCGACACGGACGCCCCCTGAGTATGATAATAGTGTTTGTGGGGACCATGGCATCACTTACCGATCCCGGCCCCTGCCATGATCGGTAAGTAAATAGGGCCTGTTAACGTAATGTAGCGGCTGTCACCGGGCTGCTGATGTTCCGGGCCCTGTGGCAGCCGCTACCCCTGCTACTCCGGTAGTGGGTCGTATAAAACTGGAGATACGGCCATTTGAAGTGACCATCTTGACCTTTAGAAAATACAACATCTCTATACACTGATGACACAAATGTGTACCAGTTTTCCTGGTAACAGCTGAGTTAGACATTTGCTATGGAGAATTTTAGAGCCTGTTTTCTATTAAAAGGAAGTTAGATAGGTTAATTAAGTATATCAGAAAATCATTCACAAATCACGCCAGAGCACAATAGCAATAAAAAAAAAAAAATATAATATAATGCTACGGTTTAGCGCCAGTTCACACGGGCAAAGAGGGGGAGGATTATGGCGCGTAATCCACGTCATAATCTGCCCCCTCACAATGGTGGTCTATGTAGACCGCCAGGATTCTTTTTTCCGTGAGCGGAAAAAAGAAGTGGGCTGCCCTTTCTTCAGACAGATTCTGAGACTCAGTGGCGGCAACAACCTCTGGAGTTGGCGCATTCATTTGACCGCGACAGTCGTGGCAGGCGGGTTTTGACCCGAGATTGACGCGGCTCACAGCGTCACTCTCGGTGCCAAAATCCACTATACCGCCCCATGTGTGAACTAGCCCTAAAGCTCAACTTGAAGCAAATGGATGGACACTTACAAAAGAGAGGAGTCCCTAATGCAGAGTAAAAAAAATTTAATATATCCATCTACAGAGGTTAGAGCTTCTACTTGTTTAGATGGTAGTAGAGTTACATGAGGAAAGGGAAGCAGTGAGAGCAATTCAATACTACAGTAGGCCTTATGTCATCATTGACCCCAAACCTGAGGCATGGTCTTCCTCTATTAAGAACAACATAACAATCCTTAAGATTACAATCATAAACATAAAGTAAGAGATATCGTGAACTTACGTCAATCCACTGCCCTTGCTCACGGTGTAAACATGTAAGATTATTTATAATATGCATTGTACTAAGTGCACTTACCATCGGGCAGGCTGTGTCACAAGTTATCTTTGTGCATGTCACCACTGCAGCATTGTCTATTACTGTGCACTTGCATATGAGACAGCTTTCTGGATCTTTTGGAACAAAGGATCCCACCTGGAAGTATGTAAAGTATTCTAAGATATCAATTCTGATTTTGCAGATACTGTAAAAACATGATAATATATTTTATATTATTATATTATATTATTATATTATATAATATTATTATATCAGTTTCTATTACAGGCTGCCTAGCACAGCATATATCTAATTGTTTATTAATGTCAGATGAATTTTTTTCCCCTTTTACATGATGCATGTCAACTTGGTATCTATTAATTGGTGATTTATTTATTTAATTTTTTATATATAGTGTTGGCCAAAAGTATTGGCACCCCTGCAATTCTGTCAGATAATACTTGTGTTCTTCCAGAAAATGATTGCAAGCACAAACTCTTTGGTATTAATATCTTCATTTATTTTGCTTGCATTGAAAAACACAAAAGAGAATGAAAAAAAAAAAGTCAAATCATTGATCATTTTACACAAAACTCCAAAAATGGGCCGGACAGAAGTATTGGTGCCCTCAGCCTAATACTTGGTAGCACAACCTTTAGACAAAATAACTGCGAACAACTGCTTCCGGTAACCAGCAATGAGTTTCTTACAAGGCTCTGCTGGAATTTTAGACCATTCTTCTTTGGCAAACTGCTCCAGGTCCCCCCTGAGATGTGAAGGGGGCCTTCTCCAAACTGCCATCAAGAGATCTCTCCACATGTGTTCTATGGGATTCAGGTCTGGACTCATTGCTGGCCATATTACAAGTCTCCAGGGCTTTCTCTCAAACCTTTTTCTAGTGCTTTTTGAAGTGTGTTTTGGGTCATTGTCCTGCTGGAAGACCCCTGACCTCTGAGGGAGGCCCAGCTTTCTCACACTGGGCCCTACATTATGCTGCAAAATTTGTTGGTAGTCTTAAGACTTCATAATGCCAGGCACACAGTCAAGCAGTCCAGTGCCAGAGGCAGCAAAGCAACCCCAAAACATCAGGGAACCTCTGCCATGTTTGACTGTAGGGACCATGTTCTTTTCTTTGAATGCCTCTTTTTTTTCCCTGTAAACTCTATGTTGATGCCTTTTCCTACTTTTGTCTCATCTGACCAGAGAACATTCTTCCAAAACGTTTTTGGCTTTCTCAGGTAAGTTTTGGCAAACTCCAGCCTGGCTTTTTTATGTCTCTGGGTAAGAAGTGGGGTCTTCCTGGGTCTCCTACCATACAGTCCCTTCTCATTCAGACGCTGACACTGGATAGTACGGGGTGACACTGTTGTACCCTCGGACTGCAGGGCAGCTTGAACTTGTTTGGATGTTAGTCGAGGTTGTTTATCCACCATCCGCACAATCTTGCGTTGAAATCTCTCGTCAATTTTTCTTTTCCGTCCACATCTAGGGAGGTTAGCCACAGTGACATGGGCTTTAAACTTCTTGATGACACTGCACACGGTAGACACAGGAACATTCAGGTCTTTGGAGATGGACTTGTAGCCTTGAGATTGCTCATGCTTCCTCACAATTTTGCTTCTCAAGTCCTCAGACAGTTCTTTGGTCTTCTTTCTTTTCTCCATGCTCAATGTGGTACACACAAGGACACAGGACAGAGGTTGAGTCAACTTTAATCCATTTCAACTGGCTGCAAGGTTAATTTAGTTATTGCCACCATCTGTTAGGTGCCTCAGATAAGTAACAGGTGCTGTTAATTACACAAATTAGAGAAGCATCACATGATTTTTCAAAAAGCGCCAATACTTTTGTCCACCCCCTTTTTATGTTTGGTGTGGAATTATATCTAATTTGGCTTTTTGACAATTCTTTTTGTGGTTTTCCATTGAAGACAAATTAAATGAAGATAATAATACCAAAGAATTTGTGATTGCAATCATTTTCTGGAAGAACACAAGTATTATCTGACAGAATTGCAGGGGTGTCAATACTTTTGGCCAACACTGTATATATTTTTGGAGCAATTTATTTTCTTCCTTATCATCTATGTGAACTATTCATTATTTATGAATGTGTTAATTAGATATGTATGTATTTTATATCTTATTTTGTTTGTTTAATTTTTGTGGCTGTATTTTTTTGTTTACCTGATATATATATATATATATATAACCATGATCTTTTGCAATAATTCATTTATTAGATGTAAGTACATCATAACTGGTATTACTTACATCCTCATTATTATTTTTGATATGGTCCAGTGTTTTTCACAAGTTTAACCCCATTATATGTTCCTTGTAGAGGAAGATGATTATATTTTTTTGCCCCTCCTCTATATTTGAGTTAGGCCACACAAAAATTAGCACAAACACATAGAAAAAGTTTGGCAGTTTAACCACCCCAACAACCAATATATGACTCACCTTATATGTTGAACCATCATGAACACAAACATTAGGCCTTTCTGCATAGGGGGAAATACATATTTAATAAAAATACACATAAATAGAAATAGATATACTGTATATGGATTTTATGGGATAGAGCAGTAGATAGATAGATGATAGATAGATAGATAGATAGATAGATAGATAGATAGATAGATAGATAGATACAGAGGTTCCTAGTGGATCTAAGAGTATTATATACTATGTTTTAAGCCACTTAAAGTGTGGCTCATCCAGAAGTCATTCCATTCACACCTTTTTCTTTGGCAACGCTCATAAACTAAAACACAACTACAAATATTGGAAAGTTTAACTTGCATTTGATAACTTGGTAAAGTAAATTAAATCGCAACGTTAAAGACTGTTGAAACTGCTAATATAAGAGTAAAGTTACGCTTTTCTACAACTATGTGCCATAAGAAAATAATGTTTGAATTAAGAAAGCTTACCTATTGTGGTACTTGAGGAGGTTTGAGAAGAACTGTGCTGTGTACTTGTCCTTAAAGTCTCACGTGAAGATGGACTGCTTCCAGCTGATGTTGTTACAGGCGACTTAGAAACAGTTTGCGTTTCAGGTGTACTAACTGATACAGTTGTCGTAGGTAATATAGTTGTTGTACAATTATATTTATCACAACAGAGATAACGCAGTTCATAATTAAGACACATTGTAAATCGTCCTGGATTATCGCTGTTACTACAGTGTAAACCTGTTTCTATATTACATGTGACTTTTTGAGAGAGCTGTTCCATTGGAATTCCACGATATGAAGTAGATCTACATTCTATTTTTCTGATGAATTTCTTATCACTGCACACCTTTATTCCATGAGCTGTTGCTTTTTCAAAGTTCTCTATATCGCCTCCTTCCTTCTTAGATGTTGGGTGATCCAAATCAATCCATTGTGACCAAAAGCATTCATAACAAGAAGTTGGTAATGTTACTGTAGTAATAGAAGTTGTAAGAGATGATGCCGAGGGCTCACCACTGGTGGTTTCCGATATATTTGTCGTTGTGCTTGTCGTGGTATGAATCACTGTTGTTGGGGAACTAGAGGGAGTGTTTGGAGTTTGTGTAGTAGTAGGGGATCCAGTAGACGGTATTGTTGTTGAGAAGGTAGATGTTGATGGTGATGTAGCTGTGCTTGTCATGGTATGAATCACTGTTGTTGGAGAGCTAGACGGAGTGTTTGGAGTTTGTGTAGTAGTAGGGGATCCAGTAGACGGTATTGTTGTTGAGAAGGTAGATGTTGATGGTGATGTAGTTGTGCTTGTCATGGTATGAATCACTGTTGTTGGAGAGCTAGACGGAGTGTTTGGAGTTTGTGTAGTAGTAGGGGATCCAGTAGACGGTATTGTTGTTGAGAAGGTAGATGTTGATGGTGATGTAGTTGTGCTTGTCGTGGTATGAATCACTGTTGTTGGAGAGCTAGAGGGAGTGTTTGGAGTTTGTGTAGTAGTAGGGGATCCAGTAGACGGTATTGTTGTTGAGAAGGTAGATGTTGATGGTGATGTAGCTGTGCTTGTCATGGTATGAATCACTGTTGTTGGAGAGCTAGACGGAGTGTTTGGTGTTTGTGTAGTAGTAGGGGATCCAGTAGATGGTATTGTTGTTGAGAAGGTAGATGTTGATGGTGATGTAGTTTTGCTTGTCGTGGTATGAATCACTGTTGTTGGGGAGCTAGAGGGAGTGTTTGTAATTTGTGTAGTAGTAGGGGATCCAGTGGATGGTATTGTTGTTGAGAAGGTAGGAAGAGGTAATGGAGTAGATGTGCTGGAAAATGTTTTGGTACTTGAACTCCCAGAAGACCCTTCAGTTGTTCCTGTAGGTGTAGATTTTGTACTAGGCTCTAAGTGTGTTGATGTTGATGTAGTTGTTGTACAATTATATTTATCACAACAGAGATAACGCGCTTCATAATTAAGACACATTGTAAATCGTCCCGGATTATCGCTGTTGTTACAGTGTAAACCTGTTTCTATATTACATGTGACTTTTTGAGAGAGCTCTTCAATTGGAGTTCCACGAAATGAAGTAGATCTACATTCTATTTTTCTGATGAATTTCTTATCACTGCACACCTTTATTCCATTAGCTGTTGCATTTTCAAAGTTCTCTATATCGCCTCCTTCCTTCTTAGATGTTGGGTGATCCAAATCAATCCATTGTGACCAAAAGCATTCATAACAAGAAGTTGGTAATGTTACTGCAGTAATAGAAGTTGTAAGAGATGATGTTGAGGACTCACCACGGGTGGTTTCCGATATATTTGTTGTTGTGCTTGTCGTGGTATGAATCACTGTTGTTGGGGAACTAGAGGGAGTGTTTGGAATTCGTGTAGTAGTAGGGGATCCAGTAGACGGTATTGTTGTTGAGAAGGTAGGAAGAGGTAATGGAGTAGATGTGCTGGAAAATGTTTCGGTACTTGGACTCCCAGAAGAGACTTCAGTTGTTCCTGTAGATGTAGATTTTGTACTAGGCTCTAAGTGTGTTGATTGTGATGTAGTTTTGCTTGTCGTGGTATGAATCACTGTTGTTGGGGAGCTAGAGGGAGTGTTTGGAATTTGTGTAGTAGTAGGGGATCCAGTGGACGGTATTGTTGTTGAGAAGGTAGGAAGAGGTAATGGAGTAGATGTGCTGGAAAATGTTTCGGTACTTGAACTCCCAGAAGACCCTTCAGTTGTTCCTGTAGATGTAGATTTTGTACTAGGCTCTAAGTGTGTTGATGTTGATGTAGTTGTTGTACAATTATATTTATCACAACAGAGATAACGCGCTTCATAATTAAGACACATTGTAAATCGTCCTGGATTATCGCTGTTGTTACAGTGTAAACCTGTTTCTATATTACATGTGACTTTTTGAGAGAGCTTTTCAATTGGAGTTCCACGATATGAAGTAGATCTACATTCTATTTTTCTGATGAATTTCTTATCACTGCACACCTTTATTCCATTAGCTGTTGCATTTTCAAAGTTCTCTATATCGCCTCCTTCCTTCTTAGATGTTGGGCGATCCAAATCAATCCATTGTGACCAAAAGCATTCATAACAAGAAGTTGGTAATGTTACTGTAGTAATAGAAGTTGTAAGAGATGATGTCGAGGGCTCACCACTGGTGGTTTCCGATATATTTGTCGTTGTGCTTGTCGTGGTATGAATCACTGTTGTTGGGGAACTAGAGGGAGTGTTTGGAATTTGTGTAGTAGTAGGGGATCCAGTAGACGGTATTGTTGTTGAGAAGGTAGGAAGAGGTAATGGAGTAGATGTGCTGGAAAATGTTTCGGTACTTGGACTCCCAGAAGAGACTTCAGTTGTTCCTGTAGATGTAGATTTTGTACTAGGCTCTAAGTGTGTTGATGTTGATGTAGTTGTTGTACAATTATATTTATCACAACAGAGATAACGCGCTTCATAATTAAGACACATTGTAAATCGTCCTGGATTATCGCTGTTACTACAGTGTAAACCTGTTTCTATATTACATGTGACTTTTTGAGAGAGCTCTTCAATTGGAGTTCCACGATATGAAGTAGATCTACATTCTATTTTTCTGATGAATTTCTTATCACTGCACACCTTTATTCCATGAGCTGTTGCTTTTTCAAAGTTCTCTATATCGCCTCCTTCCTTCTTAGATGTTGGGTGATCCAAATCAATCCATTGTGACCAAAAGCATTCATAACAAGAAGTTGGTAATGTTACTGTAGTAATAGAAGTTGTAAGAGATGATGTCGAGGGCTCACCACTGGTGGTTTCCGATATATTTGTTGTTGTGCTTGTCGTGGTATGAATCACTGTTGTTGGAGAGCTAGAGGGAGTGTTTGGAATTTGTGTAGTAGTAGGGGATCCAGTAGATGATATTGTTGTTGAGAAGGTAGATGTTGATGGTGATGTAGTTGTGCTTGTCGTGGTATAAATCACTGTTGTTGGGGAACTAGAGGGAGTGTTTGGAATTTGTGTTGTAGTAGGAGATCCAGTAGACGGTATTGTTGTTGAGAAGGTAGATGTTGATGGTGATGTAGTTGTGCTTGTCGTGGTATGAATCACTGTTGTTGGAGAGCTGGAGGGAGTGTTTGGAATTTGTGTAGTAGTAGGGGATCCAGTAGATGATATTGTTGTTGAGAAGGTAGATGTTGATGGTGATGTAGTTGTGCTTGTAGTGTGTGATTCTGTGACCTTAGTGGTTGTAGTTGTACCATTATTTAATTCCGCAGGTGTAGGGGGTGTTGTCGTACAGATATCTTTAATCGTAACAATTTGTCCATTTTCACCACATTTCATTTCTGTGCAAGGTGCATTTCCATTTGGAATTGTTGTATTATATTCATATTGCTTGCCTTCATGTTCACAAACACATGCTTAAAAGCAGAAAACATATTATGATTAATATTTGTGCAATATTAGTACATTAATATTATTGTATTAACTTTAAGAGACCTTTGGTCCAAATTTCTATATAATTTCATTTATATATGTTCATGGGGACTCAATTTATTTTTATGATCCAGAGCTCTGAATCACATACTTCAGCTGTCTGAAACAGTGCCACAGATTATGTAGGAGTCCCATTCTCGAGATTGCTGACCTTCCCAGTTGTTGGAACCCTAACTTTCAATGCCTATGTGTAGCTATTATAGTGGAACTGTGCCTTGCTGTTAAAATGGGGCTGTTTCACACCATTATCCTAGCTATTATGATATTTCTAGCTACTAGGATATTAGCAGCAGAAAAAATGATCAAAGACAAATGTAAAATGTGCTGCAGCCATAATGGGGATATTAGCGGCAGAAAGACTGATAGCACACCGTGCTTGAAGATGTATACAGTCATAGACCAGATTGCACAGCACCACCCTGAAGATATTTCAACTTTTCATGAAAACTTAGGTACCCTTTAAATAACAGATAGAGATTTTTTTTCCAGAAACAAAGCCAAACTTGCCCATGACCTACAATTTCCTGGCACAATCCAAGGACAATTATGGTGCTGTCTCTGGAAAAGCAGATTATTATTTTTTTTCAGTTCTTAGAGACTCTCATCAAATACACAAAAAGTGAAGGCATATGGTTTATTTACATGCGTTTTAAGAAATCGGAAGCACTTACCATTGTCATCGTATTGGCAATCGATACCGTCTTGCATAGTACAAGTACTGAAAAAACATAAAAGTACAATTTTTCATTTTGTTTTAGCCTATGTGTTTTCCCACCTATAGACAGCCCGTGGGAATGTTTCCCCCCTTCATCACTCTGATCTACTCTGTACAACCACCTCTCCCTCTCAGCTGTTATCTCTAACCCCTCGTTCACATCTGTGTTTGGTAATCTGTTCAGGGTGTCCACATGGGGACCCCCCGAATGGAATACCAAATGCATTAGCAAGCGGTGTGCAGTGAAATCACAAGGACCCCATAGACTATATGGGGTCAGCCCATACAGCTCTCCAAGTGCTGCCCGCAGAAATCATGCGGACATGAAAGTAGATCGTGAACTACTTTTCTGTCGGCATGTTCTGTGCGGACACTGCGCGGAGAGCACACGGACCACATTTAAGTCTATGGGGATCCGTGTGCTTTCACTGCACACTGTTTGCAAATGCGATTGGTATTCCGTTTGGGGGGTCTCCATGCGGACTCCTCAAGCAGATTACCAAACACAGATATCAACCAAGGGTCACACTGAGATAGGGTAGAGGTAAGAGAGCTGACATAGCCAGGAACAAGCCATTTTTTGGCGCCCATCATATGGCTGCATTAGTATCAGCTCAATTAAATTGAGCTATTCTTATGACCGATGCCAGTTTTCATGGATTCGTCAATAGACTCACAGCAAGGAGAGATGTGTGAAAACGGATGCCCCACAGATGGAAAATGGCCGTGAAAAACATGCCTTTTACATGGCCATTTTGCACATCAGTCATCTGAATAGAGCCTTAGAGTTTTCTTATATTTTATATATCTGGCTTCACATATTGCATAAAATTGATATCGCAGTTCTTACCATGAATAACAATTTCTTGAACTTTTGACTTTTTCTCCATAGTTATAATGCCTGCCGGCTTCATCAACACAGCCACACTGAGCCACACACTTCATAGTATCTTCATTAAAAAGTGGTCGCGATGGGGGGCATTTGGGGTAACAGCCTTTAAGGTAGAAGGAAAGGAGGATTAATATAGCGGACCTCAAACAAGGGAGAATGTATTTATAAATATAAGGAAATGAAAGTATATGTAAGATATAATGAAGGTGTGTGTACACTGATGAACAATGGAGTAAAAATTGGGTAGCGTTCTCCTCAGATGCAACGACACAAATGATGAATATCGCGTAACGTCTCTGCTTGTTCGGGTGACTGCGCCATCCTCTGCTCGCATGCTGTGGTGCAGGAGGCGTGTGCAGTTTCATTCCTTGCTTAGAGTTTTTGGTTGCACTGTGTGAACATGGCTCTGTTTCTGTAATTGATTTTCCACCACACCCATCTGCCTTCACCTTCATTTCCCTCTGCTCCTCTAATAGTTAAGTTTAGCCTTGCCCTGTGATTGACAGCCTATCCGCCTATCAACTCCAGGGTGGGTTCTTCCTCCCTATTTATTCTTAGCTCTCATTCACATTGGTGCTTGCTATTGCCTTGTGCGTGCTGGCTTTTCTCTTGCTGATTATACTTGTATTCTGACTCTTGACCTCTGGCTTTCCCTATAGGCTACTCTTTTGGATATTGATTTTGACACTGCATTGCTCGACTGTTACTGACCCCTGACTAGCTGACCTCCCTTGATGTTGTTTGTCTTGTCTGCGTTTTGTGTGTCATGTATTTAGGAAGGGTTTTGTCATCCAGTTGTCCCCTATTACGTAGGATAGGATCGGCAAGCAAGAACAAACAGCGGGGGTTTCAGAACAAGGCTCACTGTCTCTTGTGCTCCTTCCTCCAGGGTTTCCAGCAGCTACTGGGGAATTGCTGTCCTAGCAAATTCCTAACATATCGATTTGCTTATTAAAGGATATCAGGTTTCGGGGTTTTGTGAACAACCATGTACCCCTTTGTCAGATCTCATATGTATAGTACAAGTGCATGTAGCAGGTCTCTGGGATGCACAAGAATTACCTGATACCTTGAGTGGTTGTTCACATATCAACAATCCTGATTGAACACCACACAGTTAGAGACATGGTCTTTATCCAATGACAGTGTGAGACAGGATGACACTGATGGAAAATTTCAGTATTGCTTTTTTTTTTTTTTTTTTATTTGGCCAACCCTACAACTGGGTTTTACTATTTAGAGCTGTCTCTCAGGGTTGTACCTAGCCTTCCTGCCGCCTGAGGCAAGAAGTGAAATGGCTTCCTCCATGTATATAAGGCATCAGATGGCATCAGATGGCTCCTGTGATCTCACCACAAGAGAGCTGTACCAAAAGAAGTGACATAGGATGAGGGGGCAACACAGGTGGGTTATTTTTTCAAGTTTGAGGGTCAATTACTGCTAGGTTACTGTTGTATAATACCCTAATCCTGAGTGACTGCCATGTTTAAAGACCCAACATCCGCCATACTATTACAGTTAGAGATCCTAATGAAATTCTACCATAACAAATTCACCCTCCCCATTCACACTCTCAATGTGTGCAGTCACAAATGTAAAAATTAGGCTAAGATGAGCTGTATCCTCAAGAAAGACACTGATTTTATACAGCACATTGGTCACCTTACCTTCACAGCCTGACAGTTCATGTAGACACTCTCCTTTTGGATTTTTGCATGTCTTGATACATTTATCACCACAGGGTTTGTAATGCCATTCACATTCACCAACATCATTGTAATAATCACAAAATATGGCTGGAGAAATGACCAAAGTGAAGCCATTAATATTATGTAGATATTAACATTATCAGAAATAACTAAATCCAAAAGTCATTGACATTATGTTATACAGTCTATAGGGTTATTTCTGAACACAGGAAAATGGCCGACGGACAGGCGCGGTTGGTGCTTTTGGATGAAGACGTGACGGTGATGTGGGAGAAGAGGCAGAGGTGGAGAAGAAGATGGAGGCAGCATTGGAGAGTTTTCAAGCACCACAGGGGACGCAACCGGTGCCGTTTGAGCATGGGGGAACCCTCCCTGTGCTGTCTGGAGACTCATTAGCATAACAACAAAAAACGGGATATGTACGGAACGGCGGTACAGAGATGAATTCTAAAGGTAGGGGAAGAATTGGCTTTTCCGACGTGGGCTTAGTTAAAAATGGGATTCTAATGATAGAATCCATTTAAAGGGGTTTTCTACTGTGTATTAAGCACTTGTCTTCTTCTGCGTTACTGCTCCTGAAAAAAACAGCATCACACAGCGCAGTGTGAGCTCCTTTCTGCTCCGAGTGCACATGACGGTTCACGGTAGTATGACCGGAGCAGAGAAACAACGGGGTCAGGAGCAGTGAGGAACCCATTTAATGTATGGGAACATAATTTATATTAGGTGGACAACGGACACTCTGGGGAAAATCCAAAAGAGGACCTGAAAATTTTCATGGCGCACACAGCTCCTCCTCCTCCCCACCTTTAGAAATGTTTTGGGCCCCTCCGGCTACAAAAAATTTGCATTGCCCCCCCCCCCCATTCCCACCCCAAGGAACCTGTTGTTAAAAAGTTTGAATCCCACCCTTAATGGTTATGCACTTCAACCACTGATAGAAGAGAAGGGAATAGGGAGGACTCAAGTTATGTTCCTCCATGAGAGGATAATATGCGACCAAAGGTAAGAAGTAAGTAGTAAGAAGCTCGAATTTAAGAAACAGGTTTACTGAAGGATACAAAAGAAAGCTCAATGCAAAAAACAGATGAGCCCACAAATTTTAGGACTTCATGGACATGATAAAAAGCAGAGTGTATATACAGACTTACGGCATATAGTCGGTGTCCTCCAATGTATGCATATTCTATTTTCACTACAAGCCTGAGCATATAATGCGACAGCAGTACAAAAGCATTCACAATCTCCACCTGTATCACAGGCACATGAGTCACTAATACAAGATTCATAAAATTTTCTGGGGTCAACCTGTGGATAGAGGTAGGTTCACTCGTAAGTGGGAGAAAAATTTCCAAAAGTTCACATCACATTCTGTATTTGCATTCAATGTACTTTATGAACTGTGAAATTCTTTCAGTGTATACCTTTAGTACATATGCTCCTGGGAAATCATTAGACCTATGCTCAAAAAGTGTCTTTCTGACTGCTAGCTATTGTGCGTGCATCCTATGCCGATCACACCACATATACAGATAATACTTTATAGCTGTAGGGCCATTTTTTCTAAACCAGTAGCTATAGTTGGTACAGAAAGACGATCTTCATAAAATAGAATAATAAGAATAATTTTACATCGTTGTCAAGCTTATATTGGAGTTGCGTCAATCATCTGATCACCACATGCCCCGCACTCTGGTAAGCAGGGGGTTTTGCTTGGAAATCTGCAGCTGTTACGACGGGTCTGGGCCTCCGCTGTGCTGCGCGGAGGTGCCCGACCCTATTTCTGTCCAGCGCCAGGATGTTGGCCTGTTCCAGTGCTGTGATAGGCTTGTAGCCTCCACTTGAGTGTGTGTAGTTTCCGGTTTCCCCCTAGAGCCGGGACCGGCATTTCCGGGGTCTGGGGGCTCAGCAGCGGGCCTGAGGCTATTTAGGCCTCATTTTAGTTTTGGCCCATCGCTGATTATTCATGTACTTGTGGTATCAGCTCCCCCAGCAACGAGCCTCCTGTCTCTGTTCCCTGCCTATATTTTCCTGCCTACTCACCCTGTCCCTGGATTCTCTGCATGTGTATGAATCGGCTTGCTTCACAGACCTTTCCTCCCTGATCCTGATTTTGCACCTTCCTGACCTCCTGTGTATGACCTTTGCCTTTCACCTGACCTCCCTTTTGGATCCTGTTTTGGCTACTCCATTTACCTCCAGGGTATGACCCTGATTACACTTCTGCCGCTGCCTTCTGCTACCACGTGACCTCCAGTTATCGATGAGGCTTGCCTGACCATGAATTTGTTCCTTGGGTATCTGCGTGTATTCCCTGGATTACCCTCCTCCTGCTCATCTGTAATTCTAGACCAGTCTTCTCTCCTGGACTTCACTCTCAGTTTAGTGTCTGGGTTCTTCTGGGTCCTCCTACTTGGATTTCGCTAAGTATGTGTCACTCTGGGCAGTTGCAGACTGCAGACTTTTACCAAGTCCAACTCGATCATCAGGAGTTCTGGTGAAGATCTCCGGGGTCTGGTTCCACTCCGGTTTGGTACAGCGTAGTACACTCAGGACTGTTTTTGCCTCAGCGCTGGGGAATTCTAGTTGCCCAGGACTAACTAAGTATTGTTGTATTAGGTTCCTAACAGCAGCCATTAGATATTTCCACCAACAGGAGAAATTTATGAATGACCATCGATGGAACAAATGGGCAGCTCATGGTCATCACAAAGCATGTAGAGTAACTCTCTACTAAATATTTTTCCTAAATTCTAATCCCATATTTATAGGAATATTTCACATACAGATTACTGGGCGTCTATTGCATCCAGATCAGAAGATTCATTCATGGTCACTGAAATTTTTATTGTACATGTAAATGTTAAGGGTTTCACCTGAGAATGGCAACGTTCAAAGACTTTGCTGGTAATGATGCCACACTGCCTCAGGGCCCACGATTTCCGGTACGGGTTCATAGCGCAAGGATCTTTGATGACTTGAACATCTGGACATTTTGGGTCAGTTTTCCAGCTATTACCAAATTCCTTCAGGTTTTCCACTGCTAATTGACTTCTTGTTGTGAAATCATTGCTTTCCTTATCATCAAAGTTACCACAAATGCCACAGACTTTGCCCTATATCGATCATTAAGAAGGCGAGAAAAAAATTGAGTGAATAAAAATTAGTATTGGGTACAACTTTAGAGTAGATTTTAGCTTTCTTCTATCTCAAACTCAGATTGACTTAACATATGTTAGATATTCAGAAACTATGATTAAATTATACAAAAGTAATATAGTGAGTTTTTTCACCTTGAAATCTGAGGTAAGCTTCAGGTGGATGGTGGTCTTCTTGTCCGACAGGAGCATGACACCATTGTCACATTTAAGAATGTCAAACATTCCTCTACGCATCATATGACATGGAATACTTTCAGCATGTTTTCTCTTCACCACTTCGATCTTTTCATTGTCAAGACGATACTCTTTATCCTGAAGATTGCAGATATTTGTCATTGTTACATAGTTGTACGGTACAATAATATATGGTGAAATCTCTTTGAGATGGTCAGCCAGTGCAGGTGGTGGGTGACAGAAGGATACTGTCCATGATGAGCTCCATGGTGGGAACAACTCCCATCCCATGTATGAGGCCATGATAGCACTGGGCAGTACTGTCACTGACCGACTGCCTCACCCCAAGGGTGAGAAGCAGCTATCAGATATCCTTCCTCCCAACCGTGGTCAGGCTGTATAAGCAGCATCAAGCTAAGCGAAGATCACTCCGCACAGAGGACTAAATGATCCTGAAGTCTTTCTTTTTCTTTAGTTGCTATGACTCCTAGTATCTTTTCTATCCGCTATGAGCTTGTATGTATTCTTTCTTTTAATATATTACTGTATTATCCATGCTGTAACACACTGAATTTCCCCATGGTGGGACTATTAAAGGATTATCTTATCTTATCTTAGAACAGTACTAGTGATCTTACACAGCTTAGTTCTCTCTCAAAGAAAAGATCCGGTTCACATAGGATAGCTTAAAGAGATTTCCCATGAACATAACTTTATTTACATTTGTAGACTATTCTAAGTTTAACATTTTTAAGATTTTAAAGATTTTTTTCTAACCATCTTAGTGGTGCAGTGATTTGTCATCATAAGTTGGCAATGAATAAGACCATAAATGCAGAAACTTTATATGGCCCGGTACTTGCTAGAAACCCAGCCATGATTTTCTTATTATAGCCGTTTTTTTTCTTTGCGTGCCAGATAACCTGTCCATTTTCTTTGTCCCACTAGGGAATTTAAACCAGTGATCATCTGATCCCTGGTTCAGTAACATATACTGCAAGAATCATATATTGAAGGGTATACAGTATCAGACCGTCTCTCCTTGTACCCCGTTCAGATTCTGAATGGTTCCCATACTTATACTATAATAGCGTGGTGTTCTATACAAACCCGTTGGGGGCTGTGCCATGCTGTTACAGTTCAAGTCTTATAGGGGGTATAATAATAAAAATAAAATAGTTCAATAAAGTTTTTAAAAATATAAATAGACACAAATCACACCTCTTATCCATGTATCACATATAAAAGCTCCCAGAAAAAGAAGCGAAATGCTAATTTTTTCAGGCGCTTCGCAGCATCTGCCTGGAGACAATCCCTCCCGACTAGGCCTATTCATTTGGGCCTAATCCGGAGCGGAGTGCACGACTCAATGCCGATGCACTGCAGCAGCATCCAGTCGAAGCTACCCGTAGTTTAGACCGGAACACACCGTTTTTCCGCTTCGGCTCGCTACATGGGGCCTAAATTGGCAATGTAGATAGAACAGACTTTCAGCCACTACTTCCTAATCAGTCTAAATATGACAAATATGATTAAGGGAGACTTGACCATTCCATAAGACAACTCCTTGAAGTTATTTTTTGTTCACTTATAATTATGTCTTACCCCAATAAAGAACTTGATGTTTCTCACGCACGTGGTGCCCGTCGTGCCACAGGGCACATTCTCCGTGATAACTCTGAAAGAACTTTGACCTCCATTTTCACCACAATTGTCCTGTAGAGAAAAATAAAATACATGTATTATAGGATCAGTCAACACATTCAGATTTCTTTACTGTTACGATATAAAGAGGATTGTACCTGGGCTAATATGTATTCACAGCTCCCGCTAAAGCTAAATTGCTTGTTATCAAAAGTTATGTAGTGTCCATCCCCATAAACAGAACAAGTTCCAAGACACTGCTTATGTGTGCATTGCCATCTTCTGTTCTTACATGTGCTGCAAAGGAAAGGCAAATCAGTGGATGAACTTATATATAGTAATTCTATAAAGTATGCAGTCACTAGGATAATATAGTATAACCAACAGTCATAAGCCCTCCTACACACCCACTATATACTCATATATACTCAGGCCCGGTTCACATCTGTGTTCAGGCCATCCCGTTCCCCTATCCGCATGAAATATGCGGAGAGAAAAGTCCTGCAAACAGCACTTTTCTCTCTGCATTTTTCGTGCGGAAACCGATCGGAAACCACATGGACCCCTATAGTCTATAGGGTCTTGTGGGATTCCTTAGGTAACCGCTTTTTTATGCGGATAGGTTTCCGTTCAGGGGGGCCCAAGCAGACTCCCCAAATGGAAACTTAAGCGCAGATGTGAATCGGGCCTTAGTGTTTTAAACTCTTGCAAAAAAACATAATGCACTTGAAGGGTTTTTATGGCAATTTTCACATGTTTTGGTGGATTTTTTAGTACATGCCTTACAAGGAAAAATGCAAGAAAAAATGTCATATAATGTATTGTGTATATAATGTAAAAATTTCAAAAACCAAATACGGTATATGGATGCTTCACAATATTTTGAGGACTCTATGAAAACAGGAAGAAATAGAACATGAGCTATTTTTTGATGATCCATTAGAATAGAATGCCAAAAAACAGTCCCCATTCACATGCATTGAATTAAACACAGCCATTCAAAGGGTGTTAAAAAAAACACAGTCACAATGTGGTGTGAATGTAAGCTTAGGCCACACAGGGCAAAATAAAACACCGTGGAAAAAACTGACGTAAAAACAGTCGCATTTTTACTGCAGAATTTTTCAGTCAGTTTCTGATATGTTTTCCACTGAATTTTTCCTAGCCTGTGAAATCTATGGGGGGGGGGACACAAAAATTAAACACACTTGCAATTGGAAATGAAAAAAAAAAAAAAAACTTAGTGACTTTTCAATAGTGAAACATGCAGATGAGAATACTTGGAATCTCAGCCAATTACCCAAACCTAAAACCTGAACCATAAAGGTGAATGAATAGTAACATATAATAATTAGAGATGAGCGAACACTAAAATGTTCGAGGTTCGAAATTCGATTCGAACAGCCGCTCACTGTTCGAGTGTTCGAATGGGTTTCGAACCCCATTATAGTCTATGGGGAACATAAACTTGTTAAGGGGGAAACCCAAATTCGTGTATGGAGGGTCACCAAGTCCACTATGACACCCCAGGAAATGATACCAACACCCTGGAATGACACTGGGACAGCAGGGGAAGCATGTCTGGGGACATAAAAGTCACTTTATTTCATGGAAATCCCTGTCAGTTTGCGATTTTCGCAAGCTAACTTTTCCCCTTAGAAATGCATTGGCCAGTGCTGATTGGCCAGAGTACGGAACTCGACCAATCAGCGCTGGCTCTGCTGGAGGAGGCGGAGTCTAAGATCGCTCCACACCAGTCTCCATTCAGGTCCGACCTTAGACTCCGCCTCCTCCGGCAGAGCCAGCGCTGATTGGCCGAAGGCTGGCCAATGCATTCCTATGCGAATGCAGAGACTTAGCAGTGCTGAGTCAGTTTTGCTCAACTACACATCTGATGCACACTCGGCACTGCTACATCAGATGTAGCAATCTGATGTAGCAGAGCCGAGGGTGCACTAGAACCCCTGTGCAAACTCAGTTCACGCTAATAGAATGCATTGGCCAGCGCTGATTGGCCAATGCATTCTATTAGCCCGATGAAGTAGAGCTGAATGTGTGTGCTAAGCACACACATTCAGCACTGCTTCATCACGCCAATACAATGCATTAGCCAGTGCTGATTGGCCAGAGTACGGAATTCGGCCAATCAGCGCTGGCTCTGCTGGAGGAGGCGGAGTCTAAGGTCGGACCTGAATGGAGACTGGTGTGGAGCGATCTTAGACTCCGCCTCCTCCAGCAGAGCCAGCGCTAATTGGCCGAATTCCGTACTCTGGCCAATCAGCGCTGGCCAATGCATTCTATTAGCTTGATGAAGCAGAGTGTGCACAAGGGTTCAAGCGCACCCTCGGCTCTGATGTAGCAGAGCCGAGGGTGCACAAGGGTTCAAGTGCAGCCTCGCCTCTGCTACATCAGAGCCGAGGGTGCGCTTGAACCCTTGTGCACACTCTGCTTCATCAAGCTAATAGAATGCATTGGCCAGCACTGATTGGCCAGAGTACGGAATTCGGCCAATCAGCGCTGGCCAATGCATCCCTATGGGAAAAAGTTTATCTCACAAAAATCACAATTACACACCCGATAGAGCCCCAAAAAGTTATTTTTAATAACATTCCCCCCTAAATAAAGGTTATCCCTAGCTATCCCTGCCTGTACAGCTATCCCTGTCTCATAGTCACAAAGTTCACATTCTCATATGACCCGGATTTGAAATCCACTATTCGTCTAAAATGGAGGTCACCTGATTTCGGCAGCCAATGACTTTTTCCAATTTTTTTCAATGCCCCCGGTGTCGTAGTTCCTGTCCCACCTCCCCTGCGCTGTTATTGGTGCAAAAAAGGCGCCAGGGAAGGTGGGAGGGGAATCGAATTTTGGCGCACTTTACCACGCGGTGTTCGATTCGAACATGGCGAACACCCTGATATCCGATCGAACATGTGTTCGATAGAACACTGTTCGCTCATCTCTAATAATAATTAGAGATGAGCGAACAGTAGAATGTTCGAGGTTCGATATTCGTTTCGAGTAGCCCCTCAATATTCGACTACTCGAATTGAATATTGGGCACCGACTGCGCATGCCCGCACTACAAGCTGACATGCGCAGTCGGCTCTGCCCAGGCCCAATGCCTGGCAGAGTGAATTCAGAGCCGGAAGACGCCACGGGGAAGCTGCACGGAGAAGACTTCTAAAGGTAGGAGAAGAACCAGCATTGATTGGCCGACTGTATAGCATTCGGCCAATCAATGCTGGTTCTGCATTGAACTTTTCCATTCGAATAGCGAGTGGTACTCGATCGAGTACGAGTATTTTGAATACTGTAGTATTCGATCGAATACCTACTCGATCGAGTACTACTCGCTCATCTCTAATAATAAAGAACCATGTAAACACATCGTCAGACAAGATAATTATCGTGATCTCTCCGATCAACACTCCGCCACTTTCCTATGGGTCCAGTTAATGAACCGCTTATCATCATAATAGGACTTACCATGTGTTACAACCAACTGAGATTGTTTCTCCTGGTTTGTATGTAGCCTCATTATGTAGACATGGACAATCCTGCTCTCTAATACAACCTCCTTTTTCATTGGACACCAGGCCAGGAGGACACACACAGCCTGACATGCACTGAGAGCTGAACTGCGGAGTAAAAAGACACAACAAAATTTAACTAGAGACTTTTGTCACATAATGTGAAAAAATTTAACTCCACCTTATTGAGGAACTTTCACCACCTCTAACAAGTCCAGCTCTTTACATCATTTAATAGGTGCTGTTCCAATGATTCTTGCCCAAGTGGATTTTCTTTTCTCTAGTCTCCACCATTCCTGAGCAATCAGTGCTGTTAGTTTTGGTGCCTAATATGCTATTTAAGCTCTGTACTGTCAGGAGGGTGGTGTCAAGCAAGGGGTGTGATACTGAGCTCTGATATCGGCTGTCTGGAGCTCTGAATCACGCCCCCTGTCTGACACCACCCTGCTGACATTACAGAGCTTCTTGGGAATGGTAGTCACTAGAGAAAAAATTCCAACTGTGCTGGAATCAGTGGAGTGGGGCCTATTAACTAAGAAAAATAATTGGTGAAGGTGGTGAAAGGTTCTCTTTAAAGGTAGCTCCACAGGCAACACAGGTAAACGGTAGAGCGGAAACCAGAAGTACACGTGAGGTCAGATAACAAACACGTACACAAGTATCAGCTCAGCAATGTAAGAAAATCCTTGGGCGGAGGAAGTTTTGTTCGGACAGAGAGCAGAGTGGATCTGCTGTAAATGGCTGGTAAAGATTGATCGGTACCACAGGCAGGAGGGGAGTAGGAGTAGACATGGGCGAACCTCACAAGTTTAGTTTCCACAGATATTTGTAAGGTTTGGCCATCTGGTATGTTTAGGGCTGAACTTGTTCAACATGTGCTATTGTTATATTATAATAATTATATTATCACTATAGTATAACTGGAGGCCCAGAGGAGGTGAGTAAAAGTAACTGTTATACTTACCTCTCCTGGGAATCCACAGCGTTGTGGCTCTTGATAGGGTTAAGCTACATTCACATGACATTATTAATGGCTGTGTGACGTCTGTTTTTAGTGGACATCACATGGCAGCATTAAATTCAGTGTCACGGAATGGGGGCTATCACATGACCATTACTTTGGTAGTCCGTTGTGAAAATAGGCGTTCGTGGGTTATTCATCGTAATTAGGCCATAAACAATTACCGCTCATATATTATTAGTCCATACAGAGATGTTGGTTACTAGCGACTTCCGAATTTAATATTCAACAGAATACAGTATGGTACATGCTTTCATGTATATTAATAGTTGACTAAAGATACATATTCCTAATTCCTATGTGTACTTACACAGTCCATGTCTAGTGTATGACAGCTCCTCTGACACTCCACTCCCTTTGTCCCTTTTGGAGCACTGGAGCAATTGAAATAAACCAGCGGAGGAGAGCAAACTGGTGAGAGAGAAATGGATGAAAGTGATCAATGCAAAAATAACCATTGGAAACTATAACATCACAACATCAGAATCTATGTGATAGAGAATAATTTAATATACAGTAATATATGCATATGACATCATCCTACTCACCATATTCCAGGGATGAAATGTACTGTTACTCAACATATGTGGAAATATCATATATATTTCCTATATTTATATATAGAACCTACTAGATAAGATTAAACTGTACGGACATGTATGTTGTCAGGAGATCACCACGACAGATTATAGTTCGGTTGAAACATATATGGCTGAATCTTATGTACTCTGTATTATGTGATTTAGTCCAAAGCTTATCGAGATGATATTCTAATACACATCTCATACAGGTATGCTTGTGCTATGTATCTAACATTAAGGCTAAGACCCCACATAGTTTTCCTCTTTGGACTTTCTTCTCATTATTATACCTATATGGAAAATGCCAACATTTCCGCAGGAATAATTGACATGCTTCGATTTTCAAAAACGTGGATGTTTTTGAAAACGCGGCTTTACCGCTGCAGATTTTTTTCTGCAATGGGTGGAGCCGACTACGCATGCCCGCTTGTAGTGCGGACATGCGCAGTCGGCTCTGCCCAGGCCCGATGCCTGGCAGATTGAATTCAGATCCCGAAGATGCCGCGGGGACGCTGCACGGAGAAGACTGCTCGGAGGATCCAGCCCGACCCTCACTCATGGACTTGCTAAGTATAATTTGATTGAATGTTGCCTACCCCTGAAACGAGCATTTTCCCCCCATAGACTATAATAGGGATCGATATTCGATTTGAGTAGTCGAAAATTGAGGGGCTACTCGAAACGAATATCGAATCTCGAACATTTTACTGTTCGCTCATCTCTAGCCACAAGAAGTCGGTTGGGAGAGGAAGACAGGCATCACTGGAGAGTCTGCGGGCAGTACAGGGGACACCCCCATGCGTTCTGAAGAATCATTTGCATACGTCAAACAAATAAAAAACACCGGAATGGCGGTGTGAATCAGAATAATGAAGGTAGGAGAAGAATAACCTTTCTTAAGGCTATTCTAACATGGGCTTAGTTCAAAACGGGATTCTAATGATAGAATCCCTTTGAGCAGTAAAATTGCCAAGAACCAACTGGTAATAGACCCCCCCCTTCCCCCCCCCCCCCCACATAGGCTATAGAGTCGGGTTCAGCAGTTGAATAGCTACAGAATCTGCAGCAGAATCGAACAGGACACTTATTTTTTCCTAATGGAAGGAACGTTCTTAATGGGTTGGAAGGGGTATGTACATTTTTGCCTCGGGCAGCAGATGAGCTAGAATTGTCCCTAATGATCTCATAATGATACTTATTTTAAACTTTGCCATAATAACTGAAAAGATTTTTTTTTTTATTTACCTGGCACCCTGACAAAACCACCCATACAGGTCATCTGGCCTCTTTCACAGGTGCTGTGAATATAACACAAAATATATTAATCATTAAAATGACAAGCTTGCATATTATAGGCCATGATCTCCTACTCACTATACACAATATTAGTTAGTGCTTACGTTAATTAGAAGTCTAAGCTAGGACCAGAGTACAGATGTAGCAGCTGTTAAGGTGAACAATTGTTACGCCATTTTCATGCTATGGTACGTTACAATATAGCTGCTATCATAGAAAGTGAATGAACAAACATTCTACTCAGGGGTGTAACTTGAAGGGGTTGCAGTCGCATCAGGGCCCAGGAGCCTTAGGGGGCCCATAAGCACTGGCTTCAGTATTGAGATTGCAGCTTCCATCTGGCCTATAAACCAAGGAGACCCACAGATTACCCGAACCACACTAAGGTGGATTAAACTCCTTGGCACCATAACCATCACTATCAAGAATTTGCTGTAGGGATGAGGTAGAGGGGCCCGGACAAAAGATTGCACCTGGCCAACAAGACGTTAGATACGCCACTGATTCTACTGTGACATCTGTAACTATATACCATTGCAGTCATCATGCACCAGGTTAGATACTAAATCTGTCATTCTTCTAGAATTTGAGCAATATACTCAGGTCATCTGATGATATCACCAAAAAATGTCTCCCACTCCTGTTGGTAGGCGAGAACCGAATATGTTGAGGCATTGATGGGCAGCTTGGATAGATTATAAAGAGGTTCTTAACAATTACTTAGTCATTACTGTAGACCAGGGGTCCTCAAACTTTTTAAACCGTGCTCCGGAGGCAGAGCAGGTCGCACAGACATCAGGAGCGGTGCCCTCCAATAGGTAAAGTGAAGTGCGCTCCATGGCCTGGCCCGAGCTCCCCAGCAGCGCCGCACCTCCCATGAGGCGACCTGAAGCGACCGCTTCAGGCGGCGCTATGTCAGGGCCCCAGGGAGGGCGGCATTTTTCCTTACCTAAACCAGTCCAGGACAAGCTGTCCTGTCGTTCGCCTCGGGCAGTGAAAGGGGCAGGTTCACCCCTGCTCCCCAGGAGCTTCATTATAAATGCACGCCTGCCGGCGTTGTCGGCGGGGCCAGACAGAAGTGCTTGGCGGGCCGCATGTGCCCGCGGGCCGCAGTTTGAGGACCACTGCTGTAGACCCTTGAAAGGTCTCTGGTTAGTTGTTAGAGTGAAACTGTGATTAGATCTGTTATGAGATCACTTTCGCTTGCTTATGGTTGTCTTTCATATATTCAATCTACCTGGCTCTTATGGAACACTCTGATGGTTGGTTTGAGGGAACTTACTGTCACCCAAGAGAACACTGTCTGGCTTTTATGTCAATTTTGGTTGACTAGATTTACTATTGGAAGCTTTATGAGCAATTGTCGTGAGGAAAAGATGGCTGGTGTCCAGGGGTATAAACTGCAAAAAGGGGGATGCATCATAGAAAACTTCAAACTAGACCCACCATTTTGGCACCAGGTCTTCTTACGAAATTAATACCGGCTTCCGTGCCCTACTGGTATATATTATCATGGTAGGAGAAGATGCCCCACTTGGAACCCTTCTATAAGCTATCACAGGAAGCCATTGTATATGAGCTGCCAAACTCCAGTCATTCTTGTATCACATGGATGGCAATTCATCTGAACATCCAGCATGTAACAATGGAATACCAGGCTAGACTTGTGTCTTCCATCAGCCAAATCAGCTGTTTGTTGGGAAGGACACATATTGAAAGGGGTTGGGTTTGGTGACACCATCTTTTGAACACGAATGGTTGGGTTTTGAGACGGCCAGACCTAAGAAGTCCTATATAAACACTGCCTTTGTTTACCTCCTTACCATTTAATTCCATTGTCCTCAACCATTTCACCAGATTGAATGGCATTGCCTTGGTAGTAACATGGACATGAATTTGGTGGTACACAATCTCCATTGTCATTCAGATATGTTCCTTCTTTACACACACAACCATCCACCGGAGAGAATTTAAAGTTGAACATTGCGTCTTCATGACTACGAGATCGGCAGCTAGGCTGACACCCAGTCACATTATACTGATATACTTGGGACTCTTTGCAAGTTTTTGTGTACTTTTCTATAAAGAGTAATAGAAGAAGCAGAAATTAAGAAGACAAAAAGATTACAAAAGACGGGATACATGTTCATGGGCTAAATGAGTACACACCACAGACATTGTCTCTCCAGCGAGGAAGGAAAACACTTTTCTTGGCACATGCAAAGGCATATGAAGCCAAGGCCGCACACAAGCCTTCTTCACTGTCTTCATAGCTACATGTGTCTGACAGGCAATTCTGGAATAAAAAACAGGATTATGTTGCTAGCTTCAGGTTTATTATAGGAAGCATGTCATATTAAACATTCAATAAAATCTGCAGTCAGCATGTTATAGAACAGGAGGAGCTGAACAGACTGATCTAGATTTTTGAAGTAGAGGTTCTAGAAGAACTTTGAAGGGGTTTTCCCATTATGGACACTCAGTGGTGTCGTTAGGAATGGCTGGGGCCAAGGCGAACATTTGAAATGCGCCCCCTTCCCCCCTGACCCCAACCAACCCAACCTACTTCCTGACCCCTACCAACCCCCCCCCCCTCTAGTGCACAAACCGCGTTCCTACACACTACTATGCCCCGTAGTGGCCCCTGGGTACAGTATTATGCCCCATAGTGGCCCCTGAGCACAGTATTATTCCCCATAGTGGCCCCTGGGTACAGCATTATGCCCCACAGTGGCCCCTGAGCACAGTACTATTCCCCATAGTGGCCCTTGCACACAGGTTTATGTCCCATATTGGCCCTTTCAAACAGCATTATACCCCATTGTGGTCCAGCCATAAACAATTATTATACTCTGGGGTCTTTTCTGACCCCACAGTATAAAGATCGGAGACCCATGGAAGAATACAAACACAAAAAACAATGTTATTTACCTCTCCTGGACTCTGGCGCACTCCCCACTGATGTCGGCCATCTTCAATGATGGACCAGATGTCATGTGAGCCGGGTGTGAGTCACAATGCATAAAGACGCACGCCCGGCTCACGTGATGTCTGGGACTTTAATAAATAACGTCTGCTGGAGTGTAGGAGAGGTAAGTAACAGTGTTTTTTATGCTCCCTCACCTCTCCTAGCCCTCTGCTCATTATACTTGGGGTCTGAAAAGACCCTCTGATTATAAGGATAGCAGTGTTTGTGGGATTCATGGGCCCGCGATCTCACTTACCGATCCCCTCTCCTGATCATAACCGCCTCTGCAGAAGGGGAAGCGCCGGTAGCCATGAGCACGAGCGAGGATCGGTAAGTAAATAGGACCTGTTACCTGCTGGAGTTACAGGCAAATCTTCGGTCTAGAATAACATCCGTAGATTTAGGACTTCTTTTAAGTACAAATGTACATGAGGGACATAAACAGTCATTTAAGAATGAAATGGCCATGTCAGTTGTGGGCCAGAGCCTCTGACCTGAACTTATAGGGCATTTATGGTATACTGATATAGGCTATGGCAATAAGAAGAGCGCTGCTGCCTTTTTATTGACTACCAAGAAGAGTACAAAACCTTGTAGCCATCCCGCATCTCTTGATATGATCATTACCGAATAATATGTAAGAGGATTTTCTATACTGTGGCAAGGGGAGAAGGGTCCGGCTGGCGATGTAAGGAGCCCGCACCAATGCTGTGCATATTTTTCTGTAAAAAAATAAATTAATTAAGTTTTATTTTAGTGAACTAGAAAATAGATTACAGTATACGATACCAATACACACAAGGAAATTGTCCAAAGTAAGAGTAAGGTTGGGTCCACACCTCCGTCGGAGTCTCTGTTGCAGTGACTGTCAAAAATCGCTAGACGATAAAGTGCTGCAAGTCTGACTTTTTTGTCTGGCAGTTCAAAAGAACGGACACCCAGCAGAACCCATTATAGTCAATGGGGACCACTAGGCACGGACGGTATCTGATGTTTTAGTGGTTCGTTTGTCCATTGTTCTGGTCCTCTGATATTCTATTAATGTATATAATGGGAATATCCCTTTAAAGAGGACCTTTCACCACCTCCACCAACTTGAGCTCTTTTCAATAGGTATAGCTCTACTTACTCTGGCTCAGTTGGAGTTCTTTCTCTAGCCCCCACCATTCCTGAGCATTCAGCACATCTATTTTCAGTGTATATGCTAAGCGGACTGTCTAATGTCAAATGGGTGGTGTCAGGCAGGAGTAGGCAATGGGGCATGAGCGCTTACACAGTCTGCCTTTGACTGGAGCCCTTACGTCTCTGCCTGCCCATGCTGACACCGACACCACTCACTTGACGTATGAGAGTCAATTTAACTTTTATGGTCCGTTGGCCAATCTTTATACCAAATACCAATACAGGGTCTGAGTGCAGGCCATAAATTCTATCCGGATCCTTATAGTCAGGGGGTGTGCTATAGGACAGAATAGGTCAATACATAAGGTCATTTCCTTCGTACCATATACATGACTAGTGTTTCATCATTTACATACCCTTCTCTAAATTCAGTGAGCATGGGTCCTCGTAACTGTTCTTGATAATAGGACAATTGGCCGCACTCTTCCACGAATTAGCAAAGGCAGCGACGGTCCCCTCGGAGATCCCACTATTAGCCGTAAAATCATCGCTCTGGATGTTGTTGAAGTTTCCACACAACCCTTTTAAGAAGATAACAACTTTTAATAATAGATCATAAATATATATACATGTGCCACATATTGTAGACATGGGATCTTGTCATGAGACATGACTATTAGAATCTCCTCAGTCTTGGAGGTGATACAAGACATGGTTATTGTTCCTCTTAGGGGGCATTCACACGGAGTAACGCCGGGCGTGTATCACAGCCGTACACGCCGGCGTTACGGCAGACTGCCGAACACTTCCCATTCACTTCAATGGGAGCGCTCGCAAACGCAGCTGTTACGAGCACTCCCATTGAAGTGAATGGGAAGTGCTCGGCAGTCTGCCGTAACGCCGGCGTCTATGGCTGTGATACACGCCCGGCGTTACTCCGTGTGAATGCCCCCTTATGCCAGAAAGCAGGGTTTGCTGAAAGTAACTGCTTTTTAATGCGGATAGGTTTCCGTTCGGGGAGTCCCCAAGTGAACTTCCCGAACGAAAACCCGAATGCTGATGTGAATCGGGACTATGAAAGTCACAGGAATATTGGGAAACAGCATTACTCATCTGTTCCCATCCTAGGGGCAAGGGTTTAGGAATCATTATTCCATCCTTGCCAACAATTTCCCAAAATGAGAATATCCTTTTCAATTAAAGAAAACCTCTCAATACAACACGCAGTTTCAGAATTACATCCCCTTCTGATCACTGAGGCTCAGGCTTCAGAAACACCTAAGGGCCCCTTCACATGGCGCAAGCGCGCCGCTCATTTAGACCCGTACACGCAAGCGCTTCAAAACACATCCCATTCACTTCAATGGGAGCGCGCGTAAAGCCGGCTTTACGCGCGCTCCCATTGAAGTGAATGGGATGTGTTTTGAAGCGCTTGCGTGTAAGGGTCTAAATGAGCGGCGCGCTTACGCCGTGTGAAGCGGCCCTAACAAATAGCCATTGTCTCTGGGGGAATATATAGTAGATTTACATGGTGTCCCCTATAAAGTACTGGGCATAGCACAAAAACTTACCACTAGTCTGATCATGATAGGATGGACCAAGAGTGACATACGCCTGCATAACTGGTACAAAGTGGATTTGGATTTCACCAAAAGCTGTGTGTATATTCAGGCAGAAAGATGTAGACCAGAAGATAGTCATGTTTGCTGTAATATAAAATAAAATATGGATTTAGTAACAATAATAATACCTGTAAAGATATTGCTCTATCAATCTATTCACTCATTAAGGTATCTATCTTTCTGTCTATCTATCTACAGTATACATCTATCTAAATCAAAAAAGAGCGGTACTAACAGAAAGTGTAATAGAACTTGGATGGATGTCTTTCAAGTCAATGGAAAAAGCCAAGAAGTGCATCGTATACAGAAATGGTGCACTATCTAGTTATACTGTATATCCCACATACATCTATATATTATCATTTTCGATCTACAGTATAATGGCTACAAATGGAATAGGAAATATATAGGAAGCTTCTAATACTTCTCCCTTCTGCTCAATCCACTCCTGGCTTTGACTCAAAAAAGTGCAACAAAAAAATCTGCATATCTGCAATGTGGGGCCTCGACCTTAAAGGGGTATTACCAACTCGCCTGTTCAGCAACCTGCATGCTGTGTGCTCTGTTCACTTCCTGGGTTTCTCGGTACATTGGTGGGCGAGGTTTACCTGCTCTGCTATCTCTCTTCATAGTAGTACACTTTTGCAGTCAGTAATGAGGGATTGGTTGTGCATAAATTAGCACAGTATCACTGGAAGATGCACAATATGAAGCTGATGTAGCAGAGCTGGATTTGATTGCAATAAACTCTGTGTTTACATACAGAGGTAACGACTCCGTATCTCAGCCCTTATCAGCAAAATTCAATTAAACCAAAGTGATAACTGGGAGAGCAGGAGACAAAGAGCTCAGAAATACAAGCATAGAGCACTCACCTCCCCCCTCCCCTATCTGAGAGCAGGGAGCTAGGTCACTTGTGTGGTGCAGAGACATAAACAGCTCAGAAATACAAGCTGCTCCCGAGCACTCAGTCCCCCCTCCCCACCGAGCAGGGAGCTACGTCACTTGTGGACCGAGGAGATAAGCTCATCACCAGGCCCATGGTTATGGAGACACAGTGTAAACAATGAAGTGAATGAATTAAGATAGCGGCAAAACAAAGCAGTTTTGATAAAGCAATGCATTTAGGAAAAGTCTTAAATCCACATAAACTAGCACTATAGATAGGATCCTTGTGATGGGACAACCCCTTTAAGGTATTTTAACTGCATTAATAAAACCTTTTGATCCGTTTTTATTACGTTTTGTTTTTGAGATGATAGATGAATAGAATAAAATTCTGGCATCTGACGCTGGGTTCACACCAGCGTCTGGGCTACGTTATCAGGTTTCCGTCTTCTGCATGCAAAAAATCCTGTCATGCCAAATCCGGCCATGAGCGCCAGTGAATGTCATGAGCTCTCCGCGACGAAACCGTTTTTTTTTAAACTGGACACAGAGTACTGCATGTCCAACTCTTGTGTCCGGTTTAAAAAAAAAAACGGTTTTGTCGCGGAGAGCATAAAACGCTCACCACTGCTCACGGCCAGACACTTTTCAAACCCATTCAAATGAATGGGTTTGGAAAGATGCCGGCAGGTTTCCGTCTCCTGCCCCGTTTTGTGCTGTAAACGGAAACCTGCAGAACGGAGTCCTGGGCGCAGATGTGAACGATCCCTGAGTTTTAATGTTTATGGAGAAGTGTGGGTAAGGAAGGGGGGATAAGAGGTTAGGAAGTAAGTTGGGTGTTTGGCTTATAACCCTGATATATATCTTTTAAACTCACCGACGGACATAGGCAGCTGAATCGGAATCCAGTTAAGGGACACCTGATGATTTTCTTTAATGGCTAGTACCTGAGGGTAAAAGGAAAAGGTTCTCGTTTTAATACCAAAAAGAATTATGCCGTTGAATAAATGTCATAAAATATATTTCGCAATACATAAACATATCCAAAAAAAATATCTCCATGACTTTTATTGCTTTACTACCAATGCCAATGATATGCTGATTATAGTGGCATAACCAGTATGTACAGTAGTCAGAAGAAGTGTGAAGGCTTCTTAGAAAATGGCCCAAATTGAAGAAAGATGACAAGGGACAGAGGTGGTGCAGTTGTTTCCATTATACCTCTACTGATGCATATACAAATATAAGCATAGTATGTCATTAAAGGAGTTTTCTGGGACTGAATTATTGAGGACCTATGCAAAGGAAAGGTCCTCAACATATGACTGTTGGGGTCCAACGCATGAGATTTTGAGGAGGCCATAGTACTTACAAGCACTGCAACCCTTTAACTCCAGTGGTGTGACTATGAGAGATGGGTGGGTCTTGACCTTGGCCAGAATACTTATATGCAGAGTTAGGTTAGCAAATTGAATCTTTGCCCTAGTACAAGGAAAGCCTAAATCTAGCTCTGCTTTATCTTTTTTCACATATAAATGGATGGACAAACATATCTCTTACATATATAACAATGAGTTTCTGTCTGTCTGTTTGTTCTTTATGCACGACCAAACGACTGGACCGATCTTCACCAAATTTGGCACACAGATACATCAGGTGTCTGGGTAGGTTTTAGGTCAGGTCTCAACTCTCTTGTAGGTGATATGTTATAGTAGGTGATATTTTATAGTATTGCATATTGTGTGCAAAACTCTACTTTGACATTGAGGGATCCGAAAAATGGAAAATCCATGTGCTTGAAACCTGTATAGTGGCACATGAAGGACTTATGGTTCTATATTAGAAGCGCTTTATAATATAGCACACAGTAGAACATGCAGTGCTCTTCTTCGGTACGGTTTGTATATGAGAGTAAAATTCCGACTTCTATCTGCAGATTACAAATCCGTAATATTGTATGTGAGCATATGACTGATGCAAATTTGTCCCTCCAGCTGGAGGTTTTTGGAGAACTCGTGCCCTTGTACATAAAAAGCTAATGCAGTTACTTACAGTTTCCCCTTTGTTTAGGCCCAAAATCACACTCTTCAAGCAGGATTTTTCACTAGCGATTCCACATCGACGTAGCTCCACGAGTATAGAGAAATCATCATGGGTGCGGTGCTGTCATAAAAAGAATGACAATTAAAAATATAACAAAATTAAATCTAGAAAATAAAATTTCACAGAACACAAAATTATTGCTTGAAGAATTCTATGCAACAGATTGAACTGTTTCTTAATATCTTACTTTAGCAAATATATATGTGCAGTCCAAATTGATGCTGAATCGGGATCCATCAAAGCTTGTAAAATGTGCTCCACTTTCTACGGAACAGGTTCCTGTACAAGGCAACTCTTTACACTTCCACTTTCCTTTGGCACAAGTGCTAAGAGAACAAAAAAATCATATAACACCACTCATAATATATCATGCATTAAAGGGGTTAAGCAAAGGTAATCAGATCCCTGTCAAGACTGCTTGTATCACCAACCCCAGTATCCATAGCTGAGAGAGGCACGAGAGGAGGAGGAGTTGGAGGAAAAGACTTCCATAGAGCCTGTATTATCCCTGGGCGCCCTCCTATAACCAAGGTGGGAGAATTGGACATTGTGGTACTACTACCTCCATTTGGAAGTCGTTGTTGTACCTGTTCCCAGTTGCGGCAACAAAGCTGTTCCCAGTTCAACTGCAACCACTGTCTTCCTGAGTCGTGCCTCCATCACCATCAGGGCCCTTCCGAACACCATCGCACCAGCTCAGAGAGGAGACATCCCCTCTCTAATTGGAATCAGTCCGGAGGAAACTACTACCAGCACCATCCAGGTATTGCTGCAGGATGCCCCTTAGTAGTAGTATGGGAATGGTAGTGGTGGATGATGTGCGACCTTCTAGGCTCTGCACACTCAACCACATACCCCAGCCCCGCTACTGGGGTATCCGATCCAGGAGCGTGGCTGGGGTATGTGATTGCGTGCTCAGCCTATCAGGTGGCACATCTTCCGCCACTACTATTCCCATACTAATACTCCGTTATCTCCATCTGGGTTGCGGCATAGGGGCATTGGTTGTCTGAAGTTATAACCCATAGGGAGTTGGTGTTGACTTGGCTGAACACTACTTGTTTTTTACAATGATTCTTGGCATCCTCCTCTGACCTCCTTCCTCAATGAGTTGTCCACAGAATCTCCTTTCGCTGGATTTTTTGTGATCACATCCTATTCAGTATACTCTCTACAATATTTCATGAGAATAGCCCACAAGGTCGATTTATTGACATATATCATACATTTGGGTGGTGGAGATCCTAATGTTACAACATAGAACACATTTATAACAATCACAAAAGGAACTATGGGAAAGATAAGGGTAACAGAATATCACTGCTATTCATTCACGTAGCATGGGAATGCTGTCGCTTTTCACATATCAGATTGCAGACATTTTCTATTTCCATTGCTGGCAAGAGAAATCACTTGGCACACACATTGAGGCAGGCATTGTCTATTGAGGCTGACATTTTGTATTGTTATATTGTTATAGTCATACAAATAGGTATTGTCGTTACCATTCTCGGCATGGAATATTGAAAGAGGATCCTGGAGAATACATCTCACTGTTGTAGGCACAATAACATTCCTCTTGGTGGATACAGCCGCTGTTATTTATGTCATCCAGTACGGTCCCTAAATGAAAACAAAAAAAAAAGTGTTTTTTTTACTAACATTAAAGATGTATTAGATGAAGAGCGAGCAAAAATGAATATCAAACATTTTAAAAGGGTCTTCCAAAATCACTGTATTAAAACGTAACTAGACTTTCAAGCAACTTTTAATATATAGTCATTGTTTGGCTCCTTTGAGTGAAATCCTGCTCTGAAATCTGCTATGTTTCCCTAGGTATTGCTTGCTGATGTCCATACACTGCTTGTAACTGGAGTATGGGTGGATGGGGGTCATTGTCTTGCTAACCCCTCGTTCACATCTGAGTTTGGTAATCCGTTCGGGGAGTCCGCATGGAGACCCCCCCCCCCCTAATAGACTACCGAGCGCACTAGCAAGCGGTGTACAGTGAAAGCACACGGACCCTATACACTGTAATGGGCTCCGTGTGCTCTCCACGTGCTCCCCGCAAAAATCATGCGGACATGAAAGTAGATCACAAAGTACTTTTCTGTCCGCATGTTCCGTGCGGACACCACTCGGAGAGTACACGGACCCCATTATAGTCTATGGGGTCCGTGTGCTTTTGCTGCTCACCACTTGGCAATGTGTTTGGTATTCCGATCACGGGTTCCCCATTCAGACTCTCCGACCGAATTACCAAACGCAGATGTTAATGAGGGGTAATCCGCCTGAATATCTGTTTGAAGAAGCCACGACTTGGCTGAGTGGCCCTATATGCCATATATCTAGTAGCGGCTGTACAGAGTACTGCAGCTTTGTGGTAATCTGTCAGAATCCCATCCACTTTGCAGTTACTATAAAATGCAGCCCTGGCCATAATCTTTGTAATATAGCTTCCCCAATCCTGTACTTCTCACTATCCTGTCTGCAAAGTTTGTAATGTCCACATTATATTAAGTAGAATTTTGAGGGGAGAGGAAGGAGGGGGATGCAGCTGCAGTTTATCTTTTTCGATTGGTCTGAGAAGAGCAAGAATAGAGAGACAACTGATTGGCTCAGAGTGCTCAGTAAGACTCTAGTATTACACTGTCCACTTGGGAGGATAGAGGGAGAAAAAATACTCTTACAAATGTAAAAAAAAGTTCACTAAAAATAAAAAAAAACACAAATTCAAAAAGTTCTATTTCCAGCAAAGCTTCCTGTCTTTGAACTTAAATAATCACAATATTGTACATGATAGAGTAAGCCCTCAACATACCTGGAGGACAAAAGCATCCATCTATGCCATGGTCTTCACAAAGCAAGCTCCTCTCCGTGTTGGAGCATGTATCGAGACAAGGGGAGCCACATTCTTGGTATATCATGTTCTGAGGGCATTTCTGGGCTTCGTGCACTATAATACATTAACAATGGTCATATATTATGGTCCATATGAAAACAGTAGAAACAGACTACAGGACATTTTACAGATCACCATCTACATATTTTTATATTTAGCTCATGATGGAGTGTTCCACCAAGATTGATCAGATTTGCCATTGGGTATACTGGGAATTTCCATACTGATCAGCCCCATTCAATATGTGTGTGGAAACATGATGTTTTTCAGAATCTGCATCAATAAAGTGACCTACCAGCAGAACCACCTCAGGATTAAATGCTGGGAAGACCAAGGAGATGGTGGTGGACTTTAGTAAACGGAGAAGTGCTCCGACCCCGGTGGAGATCCAAGGGACATGTATTGAGATAGTCAGGACCTATAAGTATCTAGGTGTGCTCCTCAACAATAAACTAGACCGGGCTGGAGGCGCTGCACAGAAAGGTTCACAGCAGGCTCTACCTGCTCAGGAGGCTGAGGGCCTTCGGAGTCCAGGGGCCACTTCTTAGGGCCTTCTTCAACTCTGTGGTTGCTTCTGCCATCTTTTTTGGTGTGGCCTGCTGAGGGAGCAGTATATCAACCAGGGACAGAAATAGACTTGACAGGCTGATCAGAAGGGCCAGCTCTGTCCTGGGGAGCCCCCTGGACCCAGTACAGGTGGTGGGTGACAGAAGGATACTGTCCATGGTGACCTCCATGCGGGAGAACAGATCCCACCCCATGTATGGGACCTTGATGGGACTTGGCAGCACTGTAAGTGACCGTCTGCTCCACCCCAAGTGTGAGAAGGAGCTATCGCAGGTCCTTCCTTCCAACCGCGACCAGGCTGTATAATCTACATCAGTCCAAGCGAAGATCACTCCGCACAGAGAACTAACGGTTGTGATTATGAAGTCTTCCTTCTTTCTTCTTCTGTTCCTTAGCTGCTATGGACTCCTAGTATATCTTCTCTTCTCAGCATATGTGTGTCTACGTCTGCAATATATTACTGTGTATTATCCTGTATCTGTATTACTATGCTGCTGGAACATGCTGAAATTTCCCCACTGTGGGACTATTAAAGGATTATCTTATCTTATCTTACTGCTTTATTTTACAGCTTTTCTATTTGCCATATGCTTCTTGACACTTACGGCACATTTCTGGGGTTCTCCAGTTCCCAGGGACTCCTCCGGAGTGAGTGCACTGGCGGGAATATTCAGCAAACATGCTGCACAGGCAGGGCATATTGTTCTCAGCACCGCAGTGACACAGATCTTGTACACAGGCATCTATATAGTCCATAGGGTCTAGAATGTCGTTACAACCGGAGAAGGCTTCAGAAGTCAGAGTGCGCTTACATATTTCAGCCTGTAACAAAGACATTTAGGTTTATTGTGGGAAATTCATTTACTTTCCTATCTTATTATAGGAGAACTACTAAAGCGGTGGCAGAGGTACAGATATGCTCTTCTATATCTTACCTCTTGGCTGGACATGAATACATGAGAATAGAGATGAGCGAGTAGTATTCAATCGAGTAGGTATTTGATCGAATACTACGGTATTCGAAATACTCGTACTTTGTCGAATACCACGCGGTAAATGTAAAAGGCATTCGACCGAGTACGAGTATTTCAAACACCGTAGTATTTGATCGAATACCGTAATATTCGATCAAAAACCTACTCGATCGAATACTACTCGCTCATCTCTAGAGAGTACCCCAAGATGATCAGCTTTTCTAGACAACATTGTTTAGTTTTAATTTGTAACAAAGTGATTAGGGTTGAGCCGATCTTGACTTTTCAGGATCGATTTTAAAATCCAATTTCCGATCATTTTTCATTCGAACCCGATCTCGATCCCAATTCCGATCCCAATGCAAGTCAATGGGATTTTTTTATTAATCGGAGATCGGATTTTATAAGCAATCCTACCCTCTGGTGTCCACTTACCTCCAGAGATGGCTGGTCCTGTGCCCCGTGCCTTCATTCTTCACCTCGCTGCTGCTCCACGCTGCTTTTGTTCCTTCGCTGCCCCTCCCTGCCAGGTTAGGAGAGTGTGGGTGGGTTAGGAGAGTGTGGGCGGGTACTGGGAGGGGAGACGTCACGTCTCCTCGCCCTGTACCCGCCCACACTCTAAGCCACAAGCCCCGCCTACCTAGCGCTTTAAACACTAACCTGGGAGGCGGGGCAGCGAGGCAAGAAGAAGGAGGGCACTGGAGCAGCCATCTCTAGAGGTAAGTAGCTGCTAGAGATTTAGTTTAGCCTTCCATTCGAATGAATGAAGGCAGCCGGCGCGCAGGGGGTTAAGGCTTTGTGTCGGCTGCTTCCATTCATTCCTATGGAACTGCAGCGGAGCCTTCACACTGAATATACAGCGTATACTCAGTGTGGAGGCTAAGCAATGCATTGTGGGAAAAATCACCGATCTCGATCCCACATAAAAAGATCGTGTTCGGAATTCCGATGGCGATCGTGAAATTTTCTCGATCGCCGATCGGAATCCGATCTTTTCCGAACACGATCGCTCAACCCTAAAAGTGATCTAATATATAAAACTTGCAGAGTGGATTTGTATTTGCATTGCAGAATCATCTGCTTTCAACCAGTCATTGGGAAAAGCCGGTAGTCTTCATCCTCAAGTAATGTCTCTAAGTGCAGGGCAGAGCTGTACACAAACTACAATAAATTACGTGTTTCCTGGCTCTGGGTTGTTTTCAGCCGCCATCTCCTTTATGTCTCTCCTCAAAGTCCATTCCCCAGTTCAACTTTCTCTCTAGTACTGGGAATCAGCCCTGGAAATGAACAGCCCATAACCTTTGCCCATAACCCCAAATCCTTTACAAATTGCTCCTTGTGAACTTACACTTAAGCGGCATCAAGGTTTCCCATGGTCATCTCCTAAACAAGAGGTGCTCCTGGCTCCCAAAGTAAAATCGTTATTGGGCACCTGCCATTTAGAATGGTGGTTTATAGAGACCTTTGGAGCCACCTCAGGGTTTAGTGCCCAGTAGCGACTGCTACCTCTGCACACCCCATAGCTATGCCCCTGTGTCCAGTTTTTAGGCATCTGCTGGTGGTTCCAGGGCCTACATTCTGGGTGAGTATGGTGGAGGTAAAATAATAATGATATTAGTGATAATACTATGTGTTACCACACAAGGATTACTCCTATAGCATGGGATTGATCCAAGAGGGAGTATTTGGCATATCAAAGTGATATGGTGACTAACTAACTACTTCCATATGGTATTGTATGTTTGCGTTGCGCAATACAAGGTTGGCTTCACACATGCATAGTAGGTCCATGACCTTATGTTGGCTCCATTTCCCATTCTGGACACTGAGCAGGGACCAGGACGTGAAGCATTAGGATCCATGCACAAAACCATGTGTGCATCTGAGTTGGGGGCCTAGTGTATCAGTCTGATAACATCTGACTCTATACTGTGATGCATTCCTGTTTATTGGTCTTCCGAAACCAATCTGTCAACTTGGATGATCATACAGCAGGTCCTATTCTGATCCATGGTATCGGAATGGAATGGATATGCTCCATAGACACGAATGTATCATGGCATGCACTCTGAGTGTCATCGAATGGTATTCCATAATAGACTCAGCCCCCAACTCAAATGCACACATATGGACTGTTTGTCGGCCATTTTTCTTGGACCAAACACTGAGCAGGAACCTAAACTCCAAGCATCATAGAAATCTGTAAAGCTTTGAGTCCCTGCCTACCCGCACGACTACTGTCCCATACTATAATAATATATTGCGTATAGGACAGTAGTCCTTCAGGAGGTCAGGGACTCATAATATCATAAATGGTATTTAATGGACCAAATGACTGATTGTATCAACAAATGACTGATTCTATTTCAACGTGTAATAGATTTTAATTAGTATTTATGTTTTCACTAGTTTATTTTACATATAGAATCATCACTTTGTGCTGCCGGCCTTACTTTTTCAGTAATGTGTGTTTTTGTTGTTTTTGTGTTACCTCATCTCTGCAGTGACTTGGAGTAGCAGGGGGAACATCGAGACAATCTTCAGTTGGGCCGTTCCTTTTTTGCATATTTCCATATTGTACTGGAGTGAGCTGTTCACCTGAATAGAGAATATGGAGAATGTATTATCATTTAGTATAAACTGATGGTCACCCTACATGGCATTACCATACTCAGGGTAGGCACCATGTTGCCTCTCTCCTCTTATCTGTAGATTCTTCTGTAGGATTTTCACAGTCCCGCGTATGGGGACGTGAGCCATGAGGAAAACTCATACAGGTCCTATTCCTGACCTCAATGAATTGGGCAGTAGAGGCACATGTGGGGCACAAGTGGCACACGGATGTGCCATCTGTGTTGTTTAATCACGGCATGTGCATATCACCATACTTTCACTATATGTGTTCAGGTCCATTTTAATGTATCGGGCCCTACTCAAACTTTTTGAAAGTGGGCCCCCAATAACCCCTATAACTTAATTTCGCCCCACAACCACCAATGTAACATTAAAAAAAAAAAGAATATTCATCAATCCACATTCCGGTGGACTTGCAGGCTCTGACTGTAATGTCTACGGCTTGGCGCTCATTGCAAGGCTCAATAATGGAGCACGGAGCTAAGAGCTATAGTATTCAACCTTGATTAAATCACTACCTGCCGCCTGGAAGAGCGGGACATCACTCGAAATGTGGGACTGTCCTGCTCGATCCGGGGTGGCTGAGGGGCCCGGTATGATTTAAGACGCCCTGCAATAATAGGTTCTTACCATCCAATGTGAGTCCACGGGCACCACTAAAGTCACCGCACATTCCACAGGTTTGATTGGCATATTTGTGATGGTTCAGTTTCATCTGAAAGTAAAAGTTTTAAGAATCAATCTGTGACTTTAACATAAGGATGATATACAGTCTCTAAACTAATGAAAACTATTATATCTGCAGATGTTGATGTAGACTTTTTGCATCAAAAAACGATTGTGTGTCAGTAGCCTTAAGAAGGACCACCGATACAAGTTCTTAGCTTTGGTGAATAGGCGCTACTTCACTGATTCCAGCACAGTTGGAATTTTCTCTCTAGCCCCCACCATTCCTGAGCAACAAGCGCACATAGTTTTGATGCCTGATATTCAGTTAAGGGAGAACACATCTG
Organism: Leptodactylus fuscus; assembly: GCF_031893055.1. Lineage (NCBI taxonomy): Eukaryota > Metazoa > Chordata > Amphibia > Anura > Leptodactylidae > Leptodactylus > Leptodactylus fuscus. The sequence continues at coordinate 21,898,868 of NC_134271.1, read as the reverse complement.
TAGGACTTTATAGAGAGGGACCAACAACTCTGTATAGAGTAGATCTCTCTCTATATATACAGTATATACATATATTTCTATTTTATTTACCAGTAGACTGTCTTTTCCATTCCATTGTAGATAAATATCCGTGGATGATGTGATCTTAAAATTGTTGCCGAGTTTGCTAATACGAACCCTAGACTTTTCAGCTGGAATCTCCGTTACCCTACAAGAGCATTGTCATTAGTACATTAGCTATTACTTTAAGAAACAGGTCAGTGACTATAGTAAGAATAAGAATGGCTTACTCGACTCCATCCATTGTAATAGACCCATGTCTTATTTCCAGCAGCACTCCGCCTAGCATGGCGGTGATGTGGTCTATAACAGGCATGCCATTTTCCACACGGCGTCGAATCTGAATGTTGAAGTCTTCACTGTTGCTCTTGCAATGGGAGGCAAATAAGTAATTGCAGGTGCCAGGAAAGTAGAAGATATGTCCACTAAATGTCCTATAGTAGTAATTTCCCCATGTGCTGCAAACCTGTCCACTGTGGCTTACGAATTGTTCTGCAATGATGAGATCAATAAGATAACTAACAGTTTTTCTACGATCAAGCTATAACCAATAACCAATATCTTTATGGCTGTCTAAGTTCAGCTGAACTTATGGCTATGGCTGAACTTAGACAGCCATAAAGATAAGAACCTGGGAACTGTGGAATTGTTTACACGGATATACCAATAAGCCTCTTCCCCCCTCCCTCCTAAAATTCTATCCCTATGTGTCCTGTTGTACATAAATATGCAGCCTTCAGAAATTGTTTTTAGTTATATCTGTCATCATTATGAGTTAGCCATTAAAAGAGTTATCATCTACTGAAGACTCTCAAGTTTTTTGTATTTTTTAGGTTAAACTTTAGAGCCTGTTTTCTACTAAAAAGGAAGTAAAATAGGTTAAATGTAACATCTCTGCCTGTTGAGGTCACTGCGCCACCCTCTGCTTGCATGCAGCGGTGCAGGAGGCATGTGCAGTTTAGTTCCTTGCTTAGAGTTTTTGGTTGTACTGTGTGAACACGGCTCTAGTTCTTTAATTCAATTTGCACCACACCCGTCTTCTGCCCTTTTCTGCCTCTGTCCATGAAGTAGTTAAATTTGGTCTTGCCCTGTGATTGACAGCCTGCCTTCCTGTCAGGTCCAGGGTGGGTTCATCCTCCCCTATTTAGTCTTGGCTCACATTCACACTGGTGCCTGTTATTGCCTCGTGCTTGCTGGCTTCTCTTGCTGTTTTTGTTACTTGTATTCTTTATCCTGACCATGGCTTTTCCTATTGACTATTCTTTTGGACTTCGATTTGGCACTGCTTTGCTCGACTGTTACCGAACCTTGGCTAGCTGACCTCCCTTTGTTGTTGTTTGTCTTGTCTGCGTTTTGTGTGTCACATATATAGGAAGGGATCGTCTCCAAGTTGCCGCCTATTACATAGGATAGGGCCTGGCAAGAGGAAGGGACAGTGGGGGGCTTCAGCTTAGGGCTCACTGTCTCTTGTGCCCCTTCCTCCAGGGTTCTCCAGCATCTACTGGGGAATTGTCATCTAGCAATTCCCTAACATTAATATGATAGATTGAAAAAATGTACACTAAATACCTTCCTATACAACATATTAAAAGTGAGACATTGCAAGGCGCCTCAGTTGGCAGCTATTGAGAATAATGGAATTTCAGCACCATGTTTTCTTCTAAACAAATTTTAGTCTACATCCACATTGTCATTCAGTCCCACCCTTGAATCGGTTGCCCACAGTCTAAGGTATATAACCACCAATAGATATATCTATGGAATACTTACGTATTGGAGCTGGAGTTGGCATCATTGGACCCATGGTATGTCCTGGAATACAGTACAATACATGACGTTATCCCCAGCACAGCCATATTATATAGTATATTATATTATATTATTATAGTATAGTATAGTATAGTATAGTATAGTATAGTATAGTATATTATTTGTATAACTCAAATTTCTGACAGTGATTTTAACTATTGATATATCTGGTTTCTTTATAGTTAGAGAATTGCTAGGGTAAACTTTAGAGCCTGTTTTCTACTATAAAAGGAAGTAAAATAGGTTAATATGATATATTGCAAAAATGTACACTAAACACCTCCCTATACAACAGATAAAAAGTGAGGCATTGCAAGGCTCCTCAGTTGGCAGCTATTGAGAATAATGGAATTTCAGCACCATGTTTTCTTCTAAACAAACTTTAGTCCGGCATTTACATTGTCATTAAGTCCCACCCTGGAATCGGTTGCCCATAGTCTAAGGTATATAACCACCTATAGTTATATCTATGGATTACTTACGTATTGGAGCTGGAGTTGGCATCATTGGACCCATCTCATGTGCTAGAATACAGAACAATACATGAAGTTATCCCCAGCACAGCCATATTATATTGTATTACAATCAGCCATGATCCTATGCACATTCATATTGAATTAGCTGTACTACAAGAATACACTGTATACTGTATGTACTAGTGTTAGTTATTAGCGCGGATGCTATATATGAAGATTACATATCCAAATAGGCTCTGCAACTGGAAATTAAGAAACACAGTATGTCTGCATTACGCCCAAATACCTGTTTTTGCAGTTTTCTGTAGTAAGGGATAGTGAATAATACATAAGATTATTTTCACGAGAAAATAATATGCTGTTTTATAAATTTTTTAGACATAATGCTAAAATTGACACTTTAATAGAGGCATATTTAGGAAGCTATTCCCTAGCAATATAACTACATGCTGGTGGTATACTGTAGTACTCTAACCAGTCTTTCGCCTCTCCGCCATTATGTAACAAGACCTACAGCTTTTATATTTTATGTCATGGATATAATGGATTAATTATTTTTGGTACAGACTAGAAAAAAACAGGAATGTTACCATTCATATACTATAAATTATACTCTTAACCTATGAACTGCTGCACATAAAGCTCAAATTCCTGACAGTGGGATTAACTAACTGATTTATCGGGTTTTATATTACTCCACTCTTCTGGGTGGTATAAAACAGGAAATAAAGCTATTTGAAGTGACCCCCTACCCCTTTTGGCAACTCCTTCAAATGTACACACCGGCAGTACAAATTTGCAGGGATTTTCCCTGGCAACAGCCTAGTTAGAGAATTGCTAGGTTAAACTTTAGAGCCTGTTTAATAGGTTAATATGATATATTGCAAAAATGTACACTAAACACCTCCCTACACAACACATTAAAATGTGAGGCATTGCAAGGCACCTCAGTCGGCAGCTATTGAGAATACAGGAATTTCAGCTCCATGTTTTCTTCTAAACAAACATTAGTCCGGCATCTACATTGTCATTCAGTCCCACCCTGGAATCGGTTGCCCATAGTCTAAGGTATATAGCCACCTATAGATATATCTGTGGACTACTTACGTATTGGAGCTGGAGTTGGCATCATTGGACCCATCTCATGTGCTGGAATACAGAACAATACATGAAGTTATCCCCAGCACAGCCATGTTATATTGTATCACAGCCATGATCCTATGCACATTCATGTACTAAAAGGATACACTGTATACTGTATGTACTAGTGTTAGTTGTTAGCACGGATGATATAAATGAAGATTACATATCCAAATAGGCTCTGCAACTGGAAATTGAGAAATACACTATGTCTGCATTATACCCAAATACCTGTTTTGGCAGGGTATTAAACATAAGGTTATTTCACAATAAAATATTGTCAATTTTTGTCCAAGTAAACCAATGACCCAAATTTTTCAATTTATTTGTCATTTTGAATGTTGTAACAAAAGTGAATTCACACTAAAGACCCGAGAAAAGTGATCACCTAACATGAACGTCTGCCATAAGGTGCGTCTGTAGTGAAGCAAAGCTATATCTTTGTATCGCACATATACCAGATACAGCCGGACAACCAGGACTCTTCCGTAGTCATATACATACATTATAATTTTTTTTTAGACATAATGTTAAAATTGACACTTTAATATAGACATGTTTAGGAAACTATTATCTAGCAATAGAACTACATGCTGGTGGTATAGTGCCCTATAATCTTTAGAATGGGTCTCAGACTATAAGGAATGAGGCCCACATGACAGGGGAGGATCAGGGACGGAAGGGGTTAATACATTGTTATTGAGTGGGAAGATTTAGGGGCGGAGACCGTGAGGTTAAAGCAGACAGCAGGGGTGAACCCAGGGTCAGTCTGGCTGCATCGAAACACCCACCTGCCCCTTTTTTCTTGTTGGTGGGTCACTGGTGGTGGGTTGCGGGGGGTGATTATGGGTGAGAGGCCTACGTGGTGTGGTGTTGGATCTTATCTTAGGTATGAGGATATGGTTGTGGAGTGTTAGGGCCTAGGAAAGTCCCCCTGGTTGGGCATGGTCCCTTGTGGGGGGTCGGACTCTAGGCCTTGGAAGTTGCACGGTTACCCAAGGTGGGGTTTGGCACCTGGATAATGGTCGGGGAGCCTCTTGTCCTTGAAGAGAAGTTATCTGACTTTATTAGGTTAGACATTTGGGGGTGGTATTGTTTACAGTATCCAATGACGTTTATGTTTAATGTTCAGTGTTTATCATTACCGCCCCCTATAGGGTGGTACTGTGTTAACTGTTTGATACATTGTTGTAATAAATAAATCGGCCTGACCAGCCAGTTAAAATCCCACAGGTGTCCTGCTCTTCATTGGGGGGTCGGCAGATTGGAGGTATGAATTACGTGTCTTCAAGGGGTAGCTCGGGACGGGAGTACCTACATTCCTCCTCCCTGCGTCATGGTATATTGCCCTAAAATCCAGTGACATGCTGGTAGTATAGTGCGCTAACATCTAGAGACATGTTGGTAATATAATACCATAAAATCCAGTGACACACTAGTGGTATAGTGCCCTAACATCTAGTGACATGCTGGTGCTATAATGCTCTAACCAGTCTTTCGCCTCTCCGCCATCATATAACAAGACCTGCAGCTTTTATATTTTATGTCATGGATATAATGGATTAATTATTTTTGGTACGGACTAGAAAAAACAGGAATGTTACCATTCATATACTATAAATTATACTTTGTGGCTTAACCTATGAAGTGCTGCACATAAAACTCAAAGTGGTTATAACTATTGATATATCTGGTTTCTTTATAGTTAGAACAGAGATCTTTGTAGTTAATGGACACTGTTCTGGGTGGTATAAAACAGATAATAAAGCTATGTGAAGTGACCCCCAACTCCTTCAAATGTACACACCGGCTGTACAAATTTTCAGGGATTTTCCCTGGCAACAGCCTAGTTAGAGAATCGCTAGGTTAAACTTTAGAGCCTGTTTTCTACTAAAAAAGGAAGTAAGATAGGTTAATATGATATATTGCAAAAAATGTACACTAAACACCTCCCTACACAACAGATAAAATGTGAGGCATTGTAAGGCTCCTCAGTTGGCAGCTATTGAGAATAGTGGAATTTCAGCATCATGTTTTCTTCTAAACAAACTGTACTCCGGCATCTACATTGTCATTCAGTCCCACCCTTGAATCGGTTGCCCATAGTCTAAGGTATATAGCCACCTATAGTTATATCTATGGATTACTTACGTATTGGAGCTGGAGCTGGCATCATTGGACCCATCTCATGTCCTGGAATACAGTACATATACAATACATGAAGTTATCCCCAGCACAGCCATATTATATTGTATCACAGCCATGATCCTATGGACATTCATATTGAATTAGCTGTACTAAAAATATATACTGTATACTGTATGTACTAGTGTTAATTGTTAGGGTGGATGCTATATATGAAGATTACATATCCAAATAGTCTCTGCAACTGGAAATTGAGAAATATAGTATGTCTGCATTACACCCAAATACCTATTTTTGCAGGTTTATAAATAACACATCAGGTTATTTCACAAGAAAATATTACACTAAACACCTCCCTATACAACAAATGAGACATTGCAAGGCTCCTCAGTCGGCAGCTATTGAGAATATAGGAATTTCAGCCTCATGTTTTCTTCTAAACAAACTTTAGTCTGGCATTTACATTGTCATTCAGTCCCACCCTGGAATCGGTTGCCCATAGTCTAAGGTATATAACCACCTATAGATATAGCTATGGACAACTTACGTATTGGAGCTGGAGCTGGCATCATTGGACCCATCTCATGTGCTGGAATACAGAACAATAAGTTATCCCCAGCACAGCCATGTTATATTGTATCACAATCAGCCATGATCCTATGTACATTCATATTGATTAGCTGTACTAAAAGGATACACTGTATACTGTATGTACTAGTGTTAGTTGTTAGGGTGGATGTTATATATGAAGATTACATATCCAAATAGGCTCTGCAACTGGAAATTGAGAAATACACTATGTCTGCATTATATCCAAATACTTATTTTGGCAGGGTAGTAAATAATACATAAGGTTATTTTCACAAGAAATTATTGTTAACCGCTGTCCAAGTAAACCAATGACACACAATTTTTCAATTTGTCATTTTGAGTGTTGTAACAAAAGTGAATTCACACTAAAGATCCGAGAAAAGTGATCACCTAACGTGAACGTCTGCCATAAGGTGATGAAAAGCTTTATCTTTGTATCGCACATATACCAGATGCAGCCGGACAACCAGGACTCTCCTGTAGTCATTTACATGCTGCATTATCATTTTTTTTTAAACATAATGTTAAAATTGGTATAGCGCCCTAAAACATAGTGACATGCTGGTGGTATATTATATACAATGTACACACGGCTGTACAAATTGACATGGATTTTCCCTGGCAACAGCCTACTTAGAGAATTGCTAGGGTAAACTTTAGAGCCTGTTTTCTACTAAAAATGGAAGTAAGATAGGTTAATATGATATATTGCAAAAATGTACACTAAACACCTCCCTATACAACTGATACAAAGTGAGGCATTGTAAGGCTCCTCAGTCGGCAGCTATTGAGAATAATGGAATTTCAGCCTCATGTTTTCTTCTAAACTAATTTTAGTCCGGCATCTAAATTGTCATTCAGTCCCACCCTTGAATCGGTTGCCCATAGTCTAAGGTATATAGCCACCTTCAGGTATATCTATACTTACGTATTGGAGCTGGAGCTGGCATCATTGGACCCATAGCATGTGCTGGAATACAGAACAATAAGTTATCCCCAGCACAGCCATATTATATTGTATCACAATCAGCCATGATCCTATGCACATTCATATTGAATTAGCTGCCACTAAAAGGATACACTGTATACTGTATGTACTAGTGTTAGTTATTAGTACAGATGATATATATGAAGCTTACATATCCAGATAAGCTCTGCAAACGGAAATTGAGAAATACACTATGTCTGCATTACACCCAAATACCTATTTTGGCAGTTTTCTATAGTAAGGGATATTCAATAACACATAAGGTTATTTTTTCCAAGAAAATATTGTCCAAGTAAACCAATGACACAAATGTTTTTACTGTGTAGTGCTGAACATTTTATACCTTTGTCCCTTATTTGTCATTTTGAGTGTTTTAACAAAAGTGAATTCACACTAAAGACCCAAGAAAAGTGATCACCTAACGTGAACGTCTGCCATAAGGTGATGAAAAGCTTTATCTTTGTATCGCACATATACCAGATGCAGCCGGACTCCCAGGACTCTTCTGTAGTCATTTACATGCAGCACATATAATCTAGTGCCCTAGAATCTAGTGCGATGCCGGTAATATAGAGAATTGCTAGGTTAAACTTTAGAGCCTGTTTTCTACTAAATAGGAAGTAAAATAGGTTAATATGATATATTGCAAAAATGTATAATAAACACCTCCCTATACAACAGATATAAAGTGAGGCATTGCAAGGCTCCTCAGTCGGCAGCTATTGAGAATAAAGGAATTTTAGCATCATGTTTTCTTTCAAACAAACTTTACTCCGGCATCTACTTTGTCATTCAGTCCCACTATGGAATCAGCTGCCCATAGTCTAAGATATATAACCACCTTCAGGTATATCTATGGATTACTTACGTATTGGAGCTGGAGCTGGCATCATTTGACCCATGACATGTCCTGGAATACAGAACAATAAGTTATCCCCAGCACAGCCATATTATATTGTATCACAATCAGCCATGACCCTATGCACATAGAACTACATGCTGGTGGTATAGAGCCCTAAAATCTAGTGACTCCTAAAATGCCATAGTGGGCAGCAGGTTATAGTAACATCTACACCAGTATACAGCAGCCACACAGTGTATATCTTCTGTGACAAGGATAATGTAATAATTTTCTCATGTTACTTGTGTTCTCATTGCTGTAATGATTTGGCACAAGTGTTCAGGACTGAATGGATTGTGCAGGAGTTAATGTAACATGAAACCCAGATAACAGTAATTCTATCTGAAATTTTACCGATATAAAGAACTTGATAAATGGCTGTGAATACCAGGGCAGGACATTTACTTTTCTATTCTTTTTGGAACTTGTGGTTTGGAAGTTTTAAACAATGACGTAACAAAATAGCGCAGTCGAATGTAACTTTAGTGTAAAGATTGGGTGTAAATACTTACCTCCCCCCTTATTATTCATCTCCCCCCTCTGCCATTTCCTTCACTGGCTACCCATCACCCAACAAATTCAATGAATGATATTAGTTATGAGATACAAAGACGTCCTCTGTTCCCTCCATACATTTCGGGATTGTTTCCCACTAACTCCGCACCATTTTCTGGTTTGTTGTTCACATAACCACGTCCAAGATTTCTCAAGCCAATAACCAAATTCTTAAAGTCACTACCACGAATCGTAAGACTGTCCATCACAATGGCTAACTATAACTATCTACCAAATATTGGCTATCCACTGGATGGTTGGTCAGTGTTATTGTCTAGTCCAGGGGTAGAACATTGCCTCAGTCCTGCAGCCCACTAGGGGGCGCTCTCTTTAACATCATGCCCAACCTTCCCAGAGGCCTTGGCTGCAAATGATCCTCTTCACATTGGAGCGTCTATGGCTTAATATGACTCCACATACCTAAATGGTGGTCTCTCCCTAAGGAGTGATGATATCCCCTTCACCATAGTCCAGGGGTAGTCAATCTTCAGCGCTCCAGATGTTGTAAAACTACAACTTCCATCATGCCTACTTGCTCTACTGGTCTTGGAACTGCCATGGATGTGAATGGAACATGTTGGGAGTTGTAGTTTCACAGCAGCTGGAAGGCCAAAGGTTGCTGACCCCTGGGCTAGAGGACCTCATTGATTCATGCATATGGCATATATGTGTAGGGAGCCAGAGATACCATATGCCATACGTGAATATAGCATGTATGTATAGGGAGCCAGAGATAGTGCTGCCATCTACAGTGCTATACTATCTCTGTGTGCTGCCCTAAACGTTCTGTCTGTATAAAGCTATATTCTTCTAGGGGTACATTACTCTACACGGATTACACCATTTTTGTTTTGCTCCTTTTGTACAGATCCCCCCAAAAAAAACAACCATATGAAATCAAAGCCATACAGAGGTAACGTAAAGACCCTCTACTCCCCTATGGGCGCCCTACTATATCACGGTGTTAAGGATATGTATGGGGATATTGGGTATGACTGTGTGACAAAATAGAGATATAATGCAAATGTTTAAAGAATTTTTTTCCCTGGAAGAAATCAGTTAAAGGAGTTATCTGGTTTCTATAGATGATCAACCCTCACCATAAGCCATCAGTATTAGCTCTGTGGGGTCCGGCGCCCGGGACCTGCACAGATAACTTGTACCAAGACGGTGCTGTAATAATCACATACCATGAGTTGTGCCGTTTACTTGCTGTACTAACTATACCGGCGAGTATAAGTACTGTAGTGCTGTCCCATTGAAGATTATATGGCCGCATTGTAGTATCTACACTCCCTGCAGATTAATACTAAAAACCAGATAATCCCTTTAAGGAGAAATATTCCTTTCAGTTCCATGGAGTTATCTTTCATTGACATATCACAGTATTATTTATACCCAGATAGCTGATCTGCTGTTCAGTCATTGTCATTGCAAAGTAAAATACATATTATAATTATACATTATACTTACCAATATGACTCCAGGAACAGAATATCCATATCCAAAGCCATAGCTGGGCACGACCTTCAGCAAATAGGACCATATTTGCAAGTACAGAGCAAGGCTTCCTAGTTAGCCCAGTTTATATTCCCTAGGACTTGGCCATGTCCCAGACTGTGTATACGGATGGCACATCCCATTTAGCCCAAGGTATCCAATATATTGTGCCAATTAACCCTTCAATCTTTAAGAAAAAAGAAGGCTGGGTGATATTTTTATAGCATTCAGTATCTATCTATCTATCTATCTATCTATCTATCTATCATCTATCATATCTATCTATCTATCTATCTATCTATCTCCTATCTATAGCTATCTATCTATCTATCTATCTATCTATCTATCTATCTATCTATCTCCTATCTATATCTATCTATCTATCTATCTATCTATCTATCTATCTATCTATCTATCTATCTACCTTAACTATCTATATCTATCTACCTATCACCAGGAAAAAAATAGGGTACATGTCCAAGAAGTCCGGACCATAAAATAAATCCTATAACAAAATAGACAGCCCTCTGATTAATTTATCAATCTATTTATTTATCCATAGAAAAACTTCAATTTGTTTAGAATTTGGAAATGCATAGAAATGTTTTACAGCTTTTTTTCTTGAAAATGTCAGCTTTATGGCACATTCACAAACATATGATATACGACAGTCCCGACAGTCCCACGTCTGGAACCGCTACCTATCTCCAAACAGACGTTCCTTGACTACTTTTCCTAAATTGAACAGGAATGACTGTGAGCTACTATTACTATTACTATTACTTGAATGGGAGCGGCACTGCCCGTCCATTGGAAGCTTCAGGCAATAGGACGAAGCTGCAACAGCTGATCTTTGTGGGGTGCAGGTGTTAGACCCCAAAGATCACATACTAATGACCTATCCCCAGGTTAGATTATCAGCATGAAAAATTGATCTATATCTATATAATTATATCATTAAAGTGGTTGACCACGTTCAGACCAACACTGAGAGACCAATATTATTGTTTGTATAATGAATAGTTGTAAAATTTTCCAATATAGTTTACATATCAATTCCTCACAATTTTCTAGATATCTGTTTGCTGTCATTCATTCTGATTAGTCTTAGTGGATAAAAATCAGTCCATAGTCATGTGATATGCAGTCCATGGTCATGTGATGTACACACAGGTGCACAGCTTGTTATCTGGCTGATGTCTGATTATTGTACTGTGACTATAACAAGCCGTTCACTTCTGTGTTAATCACATGACCATGGACTGATTTTTATCCACTGGGACTAAGTAGAATGACAACAAACATAAATCTACAAAACCATGAATTGATACAGACAGTATATCGAAAAAATTGTACAACTTTTTATTATAAAAACAATAACATTGTTCTCTAAATATTTGTCTGAAAAACCATTTGCCTTTGCTAGCCCCTTTAATAAATAAGTTAAATAACAGAGGACCCAACAAAAAACCCTGGGTACACCACTTATAACAGAGGACGCAGCACTGAACACTGGGGTACACCAATTATAACAGAGGACACAGCACTGAACACTGGGGTATATCACCAATAACAGAGAACCCAGCACTGAACCCTGGGGTACACCATTTATAACACAGGATACAGCACTGAACCCTGGGGTACATCATTTATAACAGAGGACCCAGCGCTGAACACTGGGGTACATCACCAATAACAGAGAACCCAGCACTGAACCATGGGGTACACCATTTATAACAGGGAACCCATCACAGGACCCTAATGGACATCACTTATAACAGAGGACCCAGCATTGGACCCTGGGCTACATAGAGGATCCAGCACTGAGCCTAGGAGTGCATCACTTATAACAGAGGACCCAGCACTGAACTCTGGGGTACACCAATTATAACAGAGGACACAGCACTGAACCCTGGGGTACACCACCTATAACAGAGGACCCAGCAATGAACCCTAGGGGACACCACTTATAACAGAGGACCCAGCACTAAACCCTGGGGTACACCACTTATAACAGAACACCCAGAACTGAATCCTGAGGTACATCACCAATAACAGAGAACCCAGCACTGAACCATGGGGTACACCATTTATAACAGGGAACCCAGCACAGGACCCTAAGGGACATCACTTATAACAGAGGACCCAGGACTGAACCCTGGGCTACATAGAGGATCCAGCACTGAGTCTAGGGGTGCATCACTTATAACAGAGGACTCAGCACTGAACTCTGGGGTACACCACTTATAACAGAGGACCCAGCACTGAACCCTGGGGTACATCACTTATAACAGAGGACACAGCACTGAACCCTGGGGTACACCACCTATAACAGAGGACCCAGCAATGAACCCTAGGGGACACCACTTATAACAGAGGACCCAGCACTAAACCCTGGGGTACACCACTTATAACAGAACACCCAGAACTGAACCCTGAGGTACATCACCAATAACAGAGAACCCAGCACTGAACCATGGGGTACACCATTTATAACAGGGAACCCAGCACAGGACCCTAAGGGACATCACTTATAACAGAGGACCCAGGACTGAACCCTGGGCTACATAGAGGATCCAGCACTGAGTCTAGGGGTGCATCACTTATAACAGAGGACTCAGCACTGAACTCTGGGGTACACCACTTATAACAGAGGACCCAGCACTGAACCCTGGGGTACATCACTTATAACAGAGGACCCAGCACTGAACCCTGGGCTACATAGAGGATCCAGCACTGAGCCCAGGGGTGCATCACCTATAATAGAGGGCCCAGCACTGAGCCCAGGGGTACACCACTTATAACAGAGGATACAGGACTGAACCCTAGGGTACACCACTTATAACAGAGGACCCAGCACTGAACCCTGGGCTACATCACTTATAACAGAGGATTTAGCACTGAACCCTGTGGTACACCACTTATAACAGAGGATCCAGCACTGAACCCTGGGGTACACCACTTATAACAGAGGACCCAGTACTGAACCCTGGGGTACATCACTTATAACAGGGAACCCAGCACTGAACCCTGGGGTACATCACTTATAACAGGGAACCCAGCACTGAACCCTGGGGTACACCACTTATAACAGAGGATCCAGCACTGAACCCTGGGGTACATCACTTATAACAGAGGATCTAGCACTGAATCCTGGGTACACCAATAATATCAGAGGACCCAGCACTGAAACCTGGAGTTCACCACTTATAACAGAGAACGTAGCACTGAAACCTGGGGTACATCACTTATAACAGAGGACACAGCACTGAACCCTGGGCTACATCACTTATAACAGAGGATTTAGCACTGAACCCTGTGGTACACCACTTATAACAGAGGATCCAGCACTGAACCCTGGGGTACACCACTTATAACAGAGGACCCAGTACTGAACCCTGGGGTACACCACTTATAACAGAGGACCCAGTACTGAACCCTGGGGTACATCACTTATAACAGGGAACCCAGCACTGAACCCTGGGGTACATCACTTATAACAGGGAACCCAGCACTGAACCCTGGGGTACACCACTTATAACAGAGGATCCAGCACTGAACCCTGGGGTACATCACTTATAACAGAGGATCTAGCACTGAATCCTGGGTACACCAATAATATCAGAGGACCCAGCACTGAAACCTGGAGTTCACCACTTATAACAGAGGACGTAGCACTGAAACCTGGGGTACATCACTTATAACAGAGGACACAGCACTGAACCCTGGGGTACATCACTTATAACAGAGGATGCAGCACTGAACCCTGGGGTACATCACTTATAACAGGGAACCCAGCACTGAACCCTGGGGTACACCACTTATAACAGAGGATCTAGCACTGAACCCTGTGGTACACCAATAATATCAGAGGACCCAGCACTGAACCCTGGGGAGCACCACTTATAACAGAGGACCCAGCACTGAAACCTGGGTACACCACTATAGGAAAAACTATATAATCGATAATATTGCTATACATTGAGGGCAAATAGTAGTCAGTAACTGGCAAGCGAACTGAGAATTGGTCAGGCACAGTCACAGACAGATACAATGATCACATCCAATAACTTGCAGATGGGAGTTGTTCACTTCTCTTTTCCATCCAGCTCAGACATCCATAACCATTTTTTTCCCAAGATATAGATATAGATTTAACTTCTGTAGTCCATCCCCAACCTTCATAGAAACACAAGATGCCCCCATCCTTTGCTAAATACCGTGCCATGTCACTGTCCACAGGGCCACCTTATTGTTTTTACAGACTGCCCAAAGACCCAAAACTATATAGCCAGTGATAGAATAACAAGCCATGAACCCAAAAAGTATTATAGACTTCAGACAAGACCTCTAAATTCAGATCCCAGATTAGACTCCAATTTTTTTTAGACCCATAAGTCCAACCCAAAATCAGATTTTATTTTCCAATTTTTTATTTTAGGGATATGTATAGAATTAGATGTTTCGGGGACAAATGACTGAGCGTAATTTCGACACGTGCTGTGAACCTAGCCATACATGATTTCATATATATATATATATATATATATATATACACACACCTTAAAACAATGTTCCTTTTATAAAAAGCGTTATTTATAAGGAAAGAAGGAACTCAGAGACGGAAGATATTTCCCATTATTTGGTTAAACCCATAACAATATTTCAAGAACAGCCCAGTCTATGAAAGGAACATTGTTTACCCATTCTCCACCTTTTGTTAAAAAAAAAATCAGGTCACCATTTCCTTCACGATCTATCAAGCTCAATGTCTTCGTTTCTAAATTCATTTCAATGCAAAACTTGACTACAGTATTTGTCCTTGTGAATAGCCCTGCATACAAAATGGAGACCTGACCATGAACAAGTCTTGTGGGCCCCGGTGCAATCTTTTGTCCGGGGCCCCCTACCTCCTCCCTACAGCGAAGTCTTGATAGTGATGGTTATGGGGGGCTAAGGAGTTTAATCCCCCTTAGTGTGGTTAGGGGAATCTGGGGGTCTCCTTGGCTTATGGACCAGATGGAAGCTGCAATCTCAATACTGATGCCAGTGCTTATGGGCCCTCCTAAGGCGCCAGGGCCCTGGTGTGACTGCACCCTCTGCACCCCCTCAAATTACGTTCCTGGCAGATGTTCTGCATCAGCTACAGATAGAACACGCATAAGCCCCCTGATACATCAATGCAAACTATAGATGTATACCATGTGTATATGGGAAGCTTTTGTCATCATGCGCTAGCGCCTTGCTGTGAAATATTGCACTATGCTAAGTGGATTCGTACATTTCCCTGGTAATATTTCCTGTTACATAACTAGGGCAATGTGAATAACACCTCTGATCACTGCCAAATATACTTCACTGTATACAGAATCCTGACAGCTACATTTACAGCAAGACTTATTCGATTTAACATCTTACCCACCATAGGGCACCTTCCTTCACTTACCATTAGGTTATGCAGAAATCCATCCCATGCATGCTGTAGAGTGTAGAAAGATCCCACTGTAGAAAGTTCTGTGGTTGAAGGTATATCTATTGATGTACTGTGGTACACGTAGGATTTGTAGAGTACAAAAATTTTGACTTTTCGGCTACTTAAGCCTTCTTCAAACAGAAATTTACGTTAGAGGATAGACTTCACCCTTGGAGTTGTATAGGGTCCAAATTGTCTTTGTTAGTCGTGTGGGTCCACGTATAATGGGGAAGCAATGGATACTCAGGTCCTGATCGAACAGTGGGACCTCCTGTGCCTTTATCAGGGTTGGGTGAAGTATCCTCCTAGTAATGTATAGAGTCCTATTGATTCTTCTGTTGTAGTAGCGCTATGGTAGCGTTGTAGTAGCGTGGCCTCTGCAGTGTCCGTTGATGGCAGTAGTGGAAATGATGACCCATTGGGAGTTGTAGGTCCCCAGCAGATGGAGTGCTGAAAGTTGCTGACCCCTGCTTTAGAACAACTAGTAATTGGTACATGCCTATTAATTTTGGTGATTTATTGAGATGGGTCCCCTTTGGCGCAGGGTGGCAATCTTAGGGAGTGGGTGAAAAAAAGAACTTGATTTCATGATAGAAACTGCTCCGTACTTGTTGTGAGATTGGATTGTACCAGTATTAAAGGATTTTCTGGCCAACAAATGTATTTTTTTATACTAATGACTTAGTCAGAGGATAGGTAACCAGTATCTGATCTATGTGGGGGTCCGACACCCAGACACTATTGCCCCTATTCAGTTAACAGTACCACTATACAGCTAATCCGACTCCCCATCTACTACTTTAACTTCTGGCACTCAGAGTCTGCCATTACAGCTGATCTGTGTGGGGTCTGGAGGTTGGACCCCCCGCAGATCATATACCGACAACCTAGGTCATTAGTATGAAAATTTAATTCAGGGTTAGAAAACCTCTTTAAAACCGAGGACCCATGTGGCGTAAACGGATCAGTTTGGGTCCGCCCAAGCCGTGACATTTATGCCATATGGGGCCCTCGGCCAAAATAGTTAAACACCAAGGGGCCACACAGTGGCTCAGTGGTTAGCACTGCAGCCTTGCAGCGCTGGGTCCTGGTGTTCAAATCCCACCAAGGGCATAAAACCATCTGCAAGGAGTTTGTATGTCCTCCCTGTGTTTGCATGGATTTCCATCCCATATTCCAAAAAGACATACTGATAGGGAAAAAATGTACATTGTGAGCTCTATGTGGGGCTCACAATCTACATTAAAAAAAAAAAAAAAAGTTAAACACCCTTGTATCTTGTCTCGACACAGATATATTCACAGTACCAAACTTTGTTATTTTGTCATATATTTTCCTCCCGGCTCATTGTTTTCCTGTAAATGTCGTGAGTAATTTTTAAGTTTGTTCTGTTATGCAGAGAAAGTTTTTACAGTATCACATATCTGTCCTAGCGAGTTAGGCTTCTATTTCATCTATTGTGTGTAGTATTAACAGAGAGGGTATCTATTACATATTTTTTCACTATAGACTCATAGTGGCGTAACTAGGAATGACTGGGCCTTGTTGTGAACTTTTGACATACCCCCCCCCACACACACACACACACACACACCTTCCCTGACCAACCCCTGCCGAAGACCCCGACCGACCAATTTTCCACCGAAGACCTCAACCGACTTACACCCCACATTCCTGCATGCACTATTATGCCCCATAGTGGCTCCTGCACACAGTATTATTTCCTACAGTGACCCTTGCACACAATATTATGCCCATAGTGGCCCCTGCACACAGAATTATGCCCCATAGTGTCCCCTGCACACAGAATTATGCCCCATAGTGGCCCCTGCACACAGAATTATGCCCCATAGTGGCCCCTGCACACAGTATTATGTCCCATAGTGGCCCCTGCACACAGTATTATGCCCCATAGTGGCCCCTGCACACAGTATTATGTCCCATAGTGGTCCCTACACACAGTATTATGCCCCATAGTGGTCCCTGCACCCAGTATTATTTTTTATAGTAGCCCCTGCACACTGTATTATGCCCATAGTGGCTCCTGCACACAGAATTATGCCCCATAGTGACTCCTGCACACAGTATTATACCCCATAGTGGCCCCTGCACACAGTATTATGCCCCATTGTGGACACCCATGAACAATTATTACACTCTGGGGTCTTTTCAGACCCCAGAATATAATAATCAGAGACCTAGGGGAGGATACAAACATAAAAAAAAAACACTATTACTTACCTATCCTGGACTCTGGCGCACTCCCTGATGTTGGCCATCTTCAATGACGTACAGGACATCATTTGAGGCGGGGCTTGCATTGCAAGTATAATGATCGGAGGGCCAGGAGAGGTGAGGGAACATAAAAAACAGCGTTACCGGGGCCACACGGTGGCTCAGTGGTTAGCACTGCAGCCTTGCAGCGCTGGAGTCCTGGTGTTCAAATCCCGCCAAGGGCAAAAAACCATCTGCAAGGAGTTTGTATGTTCTCCCCGTGTTTGCATGGATTTCCATCCCATATTTCAAAAAGACATACTGATAGGGAAAAATGTACATTGTGAGCCCTATGTGGGGCTCACAATCTACATTAAAAAAAAAAAAAAAAAGGAAAAAAAAAAAACAAAAAAAAAACCAGCGTTACTTACCTCTCCTGGCTCCAGGCAGGCTTCAAGCCCGCTTGTGTAATATCCCTGATGTCACATGGGCCAGGGCTTGCGTTCTTATGCGTCACAACACAATCCCTGTCATTGAATAGACCCCCCGAGTATAATGATAGTGTTTGTGGGGCCCACGGCCTCACTTACTGATCCCGGCTCCTGCTCACAGAGGCCTCCACAGAAAGAGAAGCAATGGCTAACCGTGAGCAGGAGCCAGGATCGGTAAGTAAATAGGGCCCGTTACCTGCTGTAGTTGGTCCCGCAGGTAACGGCCTATTAAAAAAAAAAAAAAATAGCAGTAGCGGCTGTCACTGGGCCTCCTAACGTCCCGGGCCCTGTGGCAGCCACTACCACTGCTACCCTGTTAGTTACGCCCCTAAAATAGTAATAACACCAAATTAAAAATAGCGCCAAACCTTATAAACATAATTCAGGCCATATACACATGTCTCACGACTTTCCTATACTGCATGATCCCCTCATTGAAAATGTATACACACATTACCCTAGAATATTCCTTAAAGTATATTATTTTTAGCCATCTATAGTAAATTTCAATCGTACATCTGACTGTAATACAAGACATCGAAAATGCACTTTATTGTATTTTTATACATTTCTGCGCTTATGGAATATTTCTATTGTCAGAATATTGTATAACATCCCATGTAACGCGGATCGTGTCTGACTTGGCACCCGTTCTATGCAATGTTTAGTTAGGTTAACCACAAATTATTAGTGACTAAATAACAGCATCCCCTCACATATTTGCACAGCCACACCTCAGGACGTTGCGACATTACCCGGTAATTAACTCTTTACTTCTCAATCAGCTTGGAGAAAGGTTAATCTTCTTATGGGATATGAGCCAAGGTTCGATGCAATTAAATATACATGGAGCATGTACAGAGCTGTGATACGACAGTGTAAATAATGCTTAAGGTCAGGTTTTTTCGTGCTGTTTGTAATGCATATAAAATAGGCCCCGGTTCACATCTGTGTTTGGGCTTGCGTTCTTGGAGTCCACCCGAATGGAAACCTATACGCATTAAACAGAGGCTACTTGGGAAATCCACAGGCCAAATAGACTATTGCGCTCGATTTCCGCACTGATCATGTGGAGACTAAAGCCATGTAAGCAGGACTTTCCTCTCCGCATGATTCGTGCGGAAACCACACAGAACCTTTCATAGTCAGTAACCGCTTTTTAATGGGTATACGTTTCCGTTCAGGGGGTCCCCAAGCGGACTCCCTGAATGGAAACCCGAACTCAAATGTGAACCGGGCCTTATACTTTTCGTCTCTTTTAGTCACTCTCCTGGTTTTAATACAAAACATATGCACTTTTGCCTAAGTTCACACTTGTGCCTGGTTCTCCATTGGAGAACTATTAAAACAGCGGTTACCTGCATATCACACAGACTATAATGGGGTCCACCAGGTGTATTATACTGAAACCATTTGCATAAATAGGAATGGTGCGGCCCCTTGGCAAACTTTTGACATGGGCCCCTCCCCAAACACCCCAACGGACCGCCCCCAAACACCACATTCCTGCACACAGTATTATACGCTGTAGTGGCCCCTGCACACAGTATGATGCCCCATAGTGGCCACTGCACACAGTATTATGTCCCATAGTGGCCTCTGCACATAGCATTATGCCCTATAGTGGCCCCTGCACACAGTATGATGCTTTACAGTGGCCCCTGCACACACAGTATTATGCCCCATAGTGGCCCTGCACACAGTATGATGCCCCATAGTGGCCCCTGCACACAGTATGATGCTCCATAGTGGCCCCTGCACACAATATGATGCCCCATAGTGGCCCCTGTACACATTATGATGCCCCATAGTGGCCCCTGCACACAGTATTATGCCCCATAGTGGCCCCTGCAAACAGTATTATGCCCCATAGTGGCCCCTGCAAACAGTATTATTCCACATAGTGACCCCTGCACACAGTATGATGACCCATGGTGGTCATTGCACAAAATGTGCCGCAACAGAGGTGCCCCCTTTCCCCTCATGTATATGACATTGTCCTGGTGTCCTTGGTGAAGCATTTGGAGGGATCTGACCTGTTCTGGGCATAAATCTGCATTTTGCATGACTTGGACTGATGGACTACAACGTCACGTAGTATTTCTGTGGTTACAACACCTATTTGGAAGCATTAGATCAATAGCGCATGCAAACTTCATCAAGGTTACATAAGCTTAAGGATGTTTGTAGATATTAACATGTAATCCTAATCCTTCCTCTTAACACATCAAGTTCAACAATTCCTAATCTATCATTGTAATTTTGTTTTCCTCCTTTTTTCCATAATTAAAGCTTAGCATTAGTATTGTCAACAGAGTTATTGTATTGTCAAACAGATAGATGAGATGAACGTGGTAGAAGATGATGGTGGAGGTCATGGGGAGAAAACAACTTTCCACGTGTACTAATATGTCATAGACTGGGGTCATGAATGGCTTCTTTTACTACTATACCTCTATGACAAACAGTGGCATAACTAAAGTTTTGTGGGCCCGGGTGCAATCTTTTGTCCGGGCCCCCTACCTCATCCCTACAGCGAATTCTTGATAGTAATGGTTACGGGGGCTAAGGAGGTTAATCCATCTTAGTGTGGTTAGGGGAATCTGTGGGTCTCCTTGGTTTATGGGCCAGATGGAAGCTGCAATCTCAATACTGATGCCAGTGCTTATGACCCCCCTAGGGGTCCTGGGCCCCGGTGTGACTGCATCCTCTGCACCCTCTCAAGTTACGCCCCTGATGACATACCCTACATTTCTGGTGTATACTTTTTGGGTTTTCAGGGATGATAATAGGTCATTAAGCAAAGATTGGAAGGGGCTCAGTACCCAGGACCCTCATGGATCAGCTCATTGAAAAAACTGCAGTGTTCAGATGAGCACTGCCACTGCTTTACTGAAAACCAAGCACAATGTTGTAAATTGACAAGCAATAGTGTCTGGTATTGCAACAAGACTTGTCCAAGACTGAGATGCACACAGGCCATGTGACCTATGGACATGAACTGTGAAGCGAAAGCGGGGCAGATGTAGTGCCACGGCTGCTTTATTTGATTCTGTTGGACCTCCGTTGATCTTCAATTGATGATCTGGGCAAACAACAGTCATCAATTTTATTATCCTATAGGACAAAAACCACACGGAGTGAAACGCGCCAAAAAAAAATGATGAGGAGAAAAATTCGGTGGAGCACATATTTTTTCTGCAGTGTGTTTCATTGGGTTTTTGCAGAGTTTTCCCCTGCGGACTTTCTGCCCTTTTTATACCTGTACGTAAAATGACTGCGTTTCGGTAGGTATAGTTGACGTGCTGTGATTTTCTACAATGTGTAGATGGGAATAGCCAGAATCCCGTACTATAAAATTCAGCGTTATTAGCTGCTATATTTTTGCAACATGGGGCTTCAGCCTTAAAAATCTGGCTCATGGTATAGTACCTTTATTACTAAACTGCTGGTGACTAGATGATTGGACTGGCCACCGACACCGTTCTATCATAGTCGTCATTAAAGGGGTTTCTCGGGCAAAAAAGACCAAAACTTTTTACTTATGTCAGCCGGGGGCATTGAAATAAATTTTAAAAATTCATACTCACCTGTCCCCGATGCTCCAGTGTCTGCTGGTGCATCCTGGTTCTTCAGCTGAACAGGTCTCTTCCGGAGTTCACTACCTTTGACCTCATGGGTCATTTCCTTAGGCCTGCCGAGGCTGCTGATTGGCCTCAGCAGTCATGTGACCGATGAGGCCAATCAGCGGCTTTGGCGGAACTTCGGACGAGACCCGGGAGAAGCCGCCGGAGCAGAAGAACTGGAAGGCGTGGGAGGACACTGGAGCATCGGGGACAGAGGAGTATGATTTTTTTTATTTTTTTCAATGCTTCCAGCTGAGTTAAAAGTTAAAAGGTTTGGCCTTCTTTGCATGGATAACCCCTTTAACTTTTGCAACAGTAGCAGAATTAACCCGATGAACCAATGAACTGGAAACCCAGTTAACCCAATGAACTGGAAAATGCCTCTCTGCGTCAAGCTGATGAGATGCAAATACATCGAAACAGCTGTCCTTGGCTGAGAGACTGTATCTGGTATAATCCCAACGTCATTGCAAACAAAGGCCTCTGAGAAGGTCGGCATGATGTTAAAGGTAGCGCCCTCTATAAGTTTGTTTGACTGAGACTCTGTCTTCCTAATTACATCATGGAAGATAGACTTGCACATTCTCAGTCAGCGCCCTCTATTGGTGTGTATGCCTGAGGCACTGGCATCCTAATTACATCATGGAAGTCAGATTTGCATATTCTTCCCATAGTCCTGGTATCCTAAGCCAAGGGTCCTTGAAAGAAAACCTACGAGTGGGATGATATATCGTAACAAAGTGGGTTTTGTTACTGAAAGAGACTGAGCCTCTATTTTCATTGCAAATATAACCACATCTATTATTATTCATGTTTAGGTGCTGCGGGCTGAGACACAAGATCTGGAATTTGCATCTACAAGAAGAACAGCCTGTTAACGATGACAACCAATCACAGGGCAGCTCTCATTTCTTATACAGTTTAAGGCCAGTGCCCCATGTGGCCAACCACGGAAACACTGCGGAAAAAAACAATTACTTTTACTGTCACTGTGTAGTGGATGAGTTTCTAGCGAATCCTACCCCCACAGTGCAGGAAAACATGCACTGCGGACATGATGCCTTTTCCAAAACCATCACGGTTTTGGAAATCACATTGTGTCAATTATACCCACGGCCCGGCCAGCAATTTCCCTATAGGTATGATGGATGCAGAAATTTTTTTTGCTGTGGGACACTACGTGGGACCTTAGACGGTATCAGAAATCTCCCCCTGAGTTTACTTTTTGACAATATTAGTAAATCTACCCCACTAGTCTCAAAGACTATCAGCCAGAGGCACAGTAAGGGGTTTGGCACAGGGGGAGTAAACATATTGAGCCCCCTACCCAGATTTACTTATATTATGACTTTACAGTGGCCATATAGTGGTATATACCAGGTCTACACAGGGCGCTTAAGAAATACAGTACAGAAAAATGTTGTGACTTACAGGTGACATCTCTGACTATAATCGTTCATTTCCAGTCTCTTCCATCCTGACCGCCATGACCACTTCCTCCAGCTGTGACTTCTCTCTGTAAAGTTTGTAACACAGACAACTTTAGCTCCTCACTTTTCCAGACACCTAACCAACATCTTAATTGCAAAGTCCCCATCCTCCTGCTACTCCAATTACAATTAAAAATACATGATAAAAAAAATCCCCTATAAATGAATGATATCCTCATATTTATCTTTGTGCCTCGTTGTGCCCCCTAAAGGGATTGTCGGGATCAGAAATATTAATGCGTGCAGCAGAAGAAGGCTATAAAATAAAAATGCACTGAGGCCTTGTTCACATCTGCGCCGGTAATCCGTTCGGGGGAGTCCGAATGGGGACCCTCCCCCCCCCCCCCGGAAAGGACTATCGAACGCATTGTCAAGCAGTGTACAGCAAAAGGACATGGACCCCATAAACTATAATGGGGTTCGTGTGGTCTCCGCGTGGAACATGCAGACAAAAAAGTAGTTCCTGATCTACTTTCCTGTCCACATGACTCAAGTGGAGACCGAGCAGAAAGCACATGGACTCCATTATAGTCTATGTGGTCTGTGTGCTTTCACTGTACACCGCTTGTCAATGCACAATGCATTCGGTAGTCCGAACAGGGGGGTCCCCTTGCGGACCTCTCCGAACAGATTACTGGTGCAGATGCGAACGAGGCCTTACAAATCCAAACAAATCAAATCAAAGAAGCTTTATTGGCACGTCAAAATAGATATTTGGCATTGCCAAAGCAAGTAAAGTGAGGGTGAGAGTTGGGGTTGGGGGGGAGAATGGTGGGTATGGGGGGGGGGGGTGATTTGGGGTATAATAGTCTTTGGGGTCTCATCTTCCTCTTAGTTGGTGGCAGGTGGACACCTATTGGGCAGCGATCTCCACAGTCGACTCCTCTTCTTCCAGTAGGATGTAGAATTTCATTTTATCATCATCCAATCAGATTAAGACAAGTCAGAAGAGCTTACATGCATCCTTCCATGTCTGCCTGTACTGGGCTAGCTGCCACCTTCACTGCTCTATTTGTATATGGAACGGCTGTGGCAATGATCATCGCTCTCTATAGTACAGCAGTATACAGTGTTTTGCTCTCCACGGTATTGTTGCTAGCTATGGTTATTGTTACTCCGGCAGTATCACAGATACTTGAAAGAATTACAGCTTTAGTACCCACAACTACAGTTATCAAAAATACAATGAGTTAGCAGTGCATTAATAGTAAACAATACTGGGAGCTGCATGCTTGGGGAATCTAAGAGATCATTGGGGTGCAATACCCAGGATCCCTGCTGATGAGCCATCACCCCTTTCACTATTTACACTGCACTGTGTCTGTTTCATAGTGACTGTGCAATGGTATTACACTCTGTAGTAATAGTGTATGGCAGATAACAGATGGATTGTAATGTAAATAGTGAAGGGACTCCACGCTGTATAATATGGTCCCCCACCAGTATAATGCTCCATAGTGACCCCACACAGTATTATGTTCCACAGTGACCCTATACAGTATAATATTCTCCACAGTGGCCCCCACACAGTATAATATGCTCCACAGTGGACCCCACACAGTATAATATGCTCAACAGTGGCCTTACACAGTATAATATGCTCCACAGTGGACCCCACACAGTATAATATGCTCCACAGTGGCCTCACACAGTATAATATGCTCCACAGTGGACCCCACACAGTATAATATGCTCCACAGTGGCCTCACACAGTATAATATGCTCCACAGTGGCCCCACACAGTATAATATGCTCCACAGTGGCCTCACACAGTATAATATGCTCCACAGTGGCCTCACACAGTATAATATGCTCCACAGTGGTCCCAACACAGTACAATTTGTTCCATGGTGGCCCCCACACAGTATAATATGCTCCACAGTGGCCTCACACAGTATAATATGCTCCACAGTGACCCCACACAGTATAATATGCTCAACAGTGGCCTTACACAGTATAATATGCTCCACAGTGGACCCCACACAGTATAATATGCTCCACAGTGGCCTCACACAGTATAATATGCTCCACAGTGGACCCACTCAATATAAAATGTTCCTGAAAGCCCCTCCAGCCACTTCAGGTGAACCCATGAAATTTGTTTTTCTGAATATTTGTGAGGTTCAGCCCTGCAGTCTGTTGTGGTGCCGTTATCTCCTCAGAGCATAATAAATGGAGGCCCAGGAAAGACGAATAAAAATTACAAAACACTTGCACTGCACTGACCTTGCCTCACCTGGGCATCTTCACTCGGTTCCAGCTCACTCCAGCATGTTCTTTAAGCCTTTCTGGCCTGCGACTGATTTCAGGGGGTCACCTTTGGGGCCTCAGTGGTCACATAGTCAAAAAAAAACAAACAAAAAAACATAATTTTTGCAACACGTGACCTCAGCCATAACTAGTTTTAGTTTTCTTGTTTTAAAATAAATTCAGAATAACATGTAATACTGACTGTGAGGCAATCATAGTTATCTATCGATTACAGTACAGACAGTATGTCACTGGGAGGCAGAGGCTACTAGCATCATTCATAGTAGAATATTACAATAATATTACATTATTATTATTATAGAATTGGGGGGGGGGGTTTACATAGACCCTCAACAAACTAATCAAAATATTATACATACCCCAAAATGATGCCAATGAAAGTACAAGTCATCACGCAAAAAATAAGCCCTCAAATGTTGACACAAGAAAAAAAAAAAAGTTACATTGTAGGGTTCTAGGTTGGAGTTGATGGACCTGTGTCTTCATACAACCTCTTCTACGATTGTGTAGTCAAGTTAAACTTAGCATGAAAAATCATATGGTAGTATGTTACATGAACCCTAGAGGGGGGTGTAGCACTCAACAGTCGCAACACGATTCCATTCTAACACAATGTGAACACTAGATGGTGCTGTTATACAGAATCATATGAGATAGACAGCATAATACTATGCAGATAGCATGCTATATACAGTATAACTCAGGAGATCTGTCACCAAGAGTATAAGGGGAAGATTTACAGTTAAAAAGCCAGGACATCCTGCCTACTGCATGAGTGACTACAGCTTAAAGGGGTTGTCCAGTTTTAGACAAATATTGAGAGGCAAATTTTATTGTTTGTAATTATAATTTTTGCATCAATTACTCGTGGTTTTCTTCATCTCTGCTTGCTGTCATTCATTGTTTACTTCCAGTGGATTTCAGTCCATGGTCATGTGATATACAGTCCATGGTCATGTGATATGCAGTCCATGGTCATGTGATGTACAGTCCATGGTCATTTGATCTACAGTCCATGGTCATGTGATATACAGTCCATGGTCATGTGATGTACAGTCTATGGTCATGTGATATACAGTCCATGGTCATGTGATATACAGTCTATGGTCATGTGATGTACAGTCCATGGTCATGTGATCTACAGTCCATGGTCATGTGATATACAGTCCATGGTCATGTGATCTACAGTCCATGGTCATGTGATATACAGTCCATGGTCATGTGATATACAGTCCATGGTCATGTGATATACAGTCCATGGTCATGTGATGTACAGTCCATGGTCATGTGATATACAGTCCATGGTCATGTGATATACAGTCCATGGTCATGTGATATACAGTCCATGGTCATGTGATGTACAGTCCATGGTCATATGATATACAGTCCATGGTCATGTGATATACAGTCCATGGTCATGTGATATACAGTCCATGGTCATGTGATGTACAGTCCATGGTCATGTGATGTACAGTCCATGGTCATATGATATACAGTCCATGGTCATGTGATATACAGTCCATGGTCATATGATATACAGTCCATGGTCATATGATATACAGTCCATGGTCATGTGATGTACAGTCCATGGTCATGTGATATACAGTCCATGGTCATGTGATGTACAGTCCATGGTCATATGATATACAGTCCATGGTCATGTGATATACAGTCCATGGTCATGTGATTTTCAATCCATGGTCATGAATCAGCTGCGGAATCCGTCTGAAGAAAGGGCAGCTTGCTTCTTTTTCCCGTGAGTGGGAACAAACTGCTCATGGAAAAAAGAACGTTAGCGGTCTACATAGACCTCTATTGTGAGCGGGCAGATTTTAAGGTGGATTCCGCGTCAAAATCCGCTCCTCTTGCCCCGTGTGAATTAGTCCTAATTACTGTGCTGTGCACCTGTGTAGAGCATGGATCACATGACCACTGTTCCCACTGACTCTAATGTAAACAGTATGGCGCACACTTTCTTCCCATGTTTGTTTACTTTTGCAATGGAAGAAAAAGTCCTTCGTGTAGAACGTGTTCTTCCATCAGAAAACAAATCACATGATGTAAAAAATCTTTAAAAAAATGGGTGAGTGCAGACACGAGGACGCTGTGTCTGTATCTGTCACTTAATGTCCATTGCTCTCATCCTGTGATGGATTAGAGCAACGGGCATTCAATAGCAGTAGTGAAAACCCATCCAATGCGCAGTATCATCAGCATGATATCACAATATCATACTAACATCTCATAGCAGCTATTGTCCTGGCTTCTCTATCATATACGAAGCAGTGAGACTATGGATCTCATTGCCACATGACGTGGTGATGGCTGATAACATGTACAAGATAAAGAATGGTCAGGATACTTTTACTGACAGTAAGAATATCATAGGTTATGGGAGCTACACATTTTTGGCATAGGATGTTGATCCAGGCATGTAATCCAATTCCCATATTTAGAGTTGGGAAGGTTTTTTTTCCTGTGATTGAACAATTGGCATCAGCCTTGTAGGGTTTTTTGTTTTCCTCTGGATCAACTTGGTCTTATGTCTTTATCCAACCTTATTTACTATGTTAATATGTCTACCCTTATCTTGGGTTATATTACCATGACATGATTCAAAATCTTGGACAGGAAGCAATTCATAGGATAGGCATATATAGGACATATATCTTGCGATAGAAAATTGAAATATGTTGTTTTGAAAAGCTGGTCATCTCATGGCACACATATCTATGTCCAGCCAAGAGAAAAGGTTATAAAGGACACATCTGTATGGTGTTTTACTGTGTCATAAGGTGGCATATACTGTAGGTGCTTATGTCTGTATAATAAAGAACCATGATCCATATGCAAAGTGCATGGGTTCCTAGTATTTAGACAACATATAAATAATTCTACCACTAAGGCTAAGTCTGTGTTGCAGATGTGAACCTAGCAGATTCCGTCTAAAATTGAGGAGGACTCTTCTCTCTGGTTTTATACTGACGGACACCTGGCAAACCTCATCATGGTCTATGGCAGCAGTTCTCAACCTGTGGGTCGCGACCCCGGTGGGGATCCAATGACCAAAACACAGGGGTCGCCTAAAGCATACCTCCCAACCGTCCCAGTCGGTGGGAGGTATGTCCCGGTTTCAACTTATCGGCGCCCGGAGGATGCCAATGAGTTGAACACACAGGCGATTAAAGCAGGAGCTTTCACAGCCAGCTCCTGCTTTAACGCTGTGCTGCGACTTCTGCATGTGTAGCCACGATGTGATGACGTCACATCGCGCCTACAACTATATGAGAAAGCGAGACTGCGTAGAGAGCAGCGGGGGAGTGATGGAAGGTGAGTATAAGAGGTTTTTTTTGTTTTAAACATTAAGGTGGAACATATTGAAGGGGCAGATGAAGGGGAGTGAGAACGGCATGACACTGGGGACAGAGATGGAAGGACATGAAACTGTGGGCAGATGAAGAGGGGTATGGCATGACACTGGGGGCAGAGATGGAGGGACATGAAACTGTGGGCAGATGAAGAGGGGTATGGCATGACACTGGGGGCAGAGATGGAGGGACATGAAGCTCTGGGCAGAGATGGGGGAACATGAAACTGGGGAACAGATGGGGACATGAAACTGGGGGAAGAGATGGGGGGACATGAAACTGTGGGCAGATGAAGGGGTTATATGAAACTGGGGGAGAGATGGCGAGGGGATATATAATGTACGGGTGACTGTAGGAGGATTATACTGTGTGGGAGCACATGAAAAATGAATTGCATGTTTTGTCCCTCTTTCTAATCTTCAAAAGTTGGGAGGTATGCCTAGAGCCATCAGAAAATACATATTTCCGATGGCTTTAGCCACTCAGAAGCCGCGCTACTGTCTGCAGCAGCGCTATTCAGCTGGAACGCACCCCGTTATGGACGCACATTCCAAACTGAATTGGGTCACCACAACATGAGGAACTGTATTGCGGGGTCACGGCATTAGAAAGGTTGAGAACCACTGGCTATGGGGTCCATGGGTGCCCTCAGGTAACTGCTTTTTAAGCAGCTAGGCTCTTCATCTATCGGTTCCCCATTCAGACCTGAATAACAGAGAGCTGAACGTTCGTGTAACCCTATCCATGTATCTTTTCTATATTATAGATCCTTGTACACTTGAGAAGAACATAAACCCCACGCGAAAACTTTTTAAAATGCTTAAAAGATTTTTAATAGAAATCATATTTCATACTCTGGAAATACAATAAACACATAACTCTCTAGACCCAATGGCACGGAACAAGGAAAATACACACCATACATATCAGAAATCTCCAACCAGACCAATAAATAGATCAAAGAGCTTAGCTTTAGAAAAATAGGAATCTGGCGTCAAAAACATTAAATAAAAAAAGAAACGTAACAACACAGTCCTTCATCTTTACCTATTAGCTAAATTCTGATAAATGAACTCGATTCAGCTAATTCTGTTATCCTGTAAACATGATGACACGGAGCAGCAATGGGTTTGCCTTCATTGAATGAAATGCTTATATGGACCTGAGCTGGATCCTAATGAGGGTCATGTCCCTCGTGGACATCCTACGATACAGACGCCCTCTCTACTGGCTGTCATCAATATATCGGAGCCCTGATATTATTCTAGAATTACTAAGGGGTTAAAATACGATAAACTATAAATCAAATGTTATTGTGCAAAATTCTAAGGGTTACACATGTATAGCTATAAAGGAATCCTGCGTAACAAAAAGCCCAGCAATATGTAGGAGTCCCAAAATATAAGTAGATAAAAGGTCGGAGGCTTTGCTGAGGAAATCTTGGCAGTCGTAAAGCAAAGCATTAGACGCGCATTGGTAGAGTATGTTTTACAGAGTATTTGGATGCGGTGGTCAGAGTTCTTATTAAAGTTCTGATTCCGAGTAATTCATATAGAGAAATTGATCCTGTTGTTTAGTTGGTTTGTTGTATCTGCTGCTCCTGGTTGGTCTGCTGTTCGCTCTGGACCTCTTGATGTTGCTGCGAGCTGGAGGTCTGGGTGTCATTGGCACATTCGGTGTGGGTACAGCCACACTCCTCGGCATAGAGGTAGGTGTAGACGGTGCTGGTTCCATCCCGACATTTCAGGTTCACTTGGCGTTTGCTGGTCTTGACTTCCTGACAACAGCTGCACTTGTGCTCCATTGTGTTTGCTTCAGCGGAGTACCTGCACAAAGAGGATGTGGTTTAAAAATGGTACTATGGTTCTGTCTGGGTTATGTCCCTGGCCTTAAGTTCTGCAACTCAGTATGGCACTAAGGTAGGGTTGACACTTGCGCCTTGTCTCCACTTGGGGATTCCGCTCCCCATTCCACTTTAAAAATACGGAGAAAGAAGGCCTTCAAGCGTTTTGGCCGGAAACCAGGTACACCCCATTATAGTCTATGGGTTTCTGCTTTTTTACTGTGGGGTCCCCAAGCAGGGAACCAAATGGATCTACTCCATCTTCATCATAAAACTGACTGATTGGGATGGGCTTAGTCAAGGGACAGGGCTTAAAGGGTTTCTGGGGTTATTAATTCATGACCTGTACGTGGGCAGATCGGGCATCCAGGACCCCCATCAATCAGCTGGTTAAAGAGACTGCAGTATTCACAGGCACAATGTGCGTCTCTTTACAGAAAGCCAAGCAGAGCACTGTACAATTATATGGCGGCTGCGCTTGGTATCAATGCTCAGCCCATTCACTTGATGAATGTGAAGTCACATGGCTGGGTGTGGGACCCCCATTCATCTTCAGTTGATGATATATATAATAGGTCATCATTTAATATAACCTGAAAAACCCCTTTAATGCTATTTTTGCCCTACTGAAAAAAAGAAAAGCATCAAAGAGGCTCCTTCTTCAGGACCAGGGAGGAGAGAGGCGGAAAGCGGCATAGCTCATCTAGTGATACGCACAGAGAAGGTTTAGTAATATATTTCTCTACTTTTACTGTAAAATGAGGCAAAATAGGACTAATGGAAAGGAGGAGATAAGATGAAGAAGTACTATAATTTCTTTTTTTCTGTGCATTTTATGTACAGTCTTCACATGAAGAAATTTGGCTGGGGTTAACTCAAGAAACCTGCCCAATACAGATATATGGTTTGCAAAGTAAGAGTGTCTAAAGAATAATAGAAGGAAGGTTTAAGGACGTTTTCATGGTGACTTACTTGGATGAGGTCATGCAGGCTCCTCCGCAGTAGGACAACTCCACAACCTGGTCGGATTCACAAGTGCTGGTCTTGATACGCTGGGTCTCTTTATGGAGCCCACATCCTGGCACAACAGCTGTAGTAGAAAGGGGAAAAATAAATTACATACTGGAAAGGTTTAGATCAGTATTCAGTATCTGTATAACCTCCTTATATATAGAAGGCATCTGTATAACCTCCTTATACATAGAAGGTATCTGTATAACCTACTTATATATAGAAGGTATCTGTATAACCTACTTATATATAGAAGGTATCTGTATAACCTCCTTATATATAGAAGGTATCTGTATAACCTCCTTATACATAGAAGGTATCTGTATAACCTACTTATATATAGAAGGTATCTGTATAACCTCCTTATATATAGAAGGTATCTGTATAACTTCATTACACGTTGAAGGTATCTGTATATCCTCCTTATATATAGTAGGTATCTATATAAACTCCTTATATATAGAAGGTATCTGTATAGCCTCCTTATATATAGAAGGTATCTGTATAACTTCATTACACATTGAAGGTATCTGTATATCCTCCTTATACAGTGGCATAACTAGGAATGGTGAGGACCGAAGGCAAACATTTGACATCGGCCATCTTCAATGGTGTATAGGATGTCATGTGAGCAGGGGATTGCGTCACGATGCAAGCACCAGCCCCAGGAGAGGTAAGTAACAGTGTTTATTATGTTCCCTCACCTTTCCTGGTCCTCAGATCAATATACTTGGGGGTCTGAAAAGACCACCTGAGTATTATGATAGTAGTATTTGTGGGGTTCGCAGTACCACGGGCTTACTTACCGATCCCAGCCCCTGCTAACAGCCGACTCCACAGAAGGGAAAGTGCCGGAGGCCGTGAGCAGGAGCCAGGATCGGTAAGTAGATGGGGCACTTTACCTGCTGGAGTTACTCCAACAGGTAATGGCCTATTGAAAAATAAAATTACAAAATCCTCAGCAGTAGCAGCTGCCACCGGGCCTTCTAACATCCCGGGCCCTATGGCAGCCACTCTGCGGCTACCACGGTAGTTACGCCCCTGGCCTTATATATAGAAGGTATCTGTATATCCTCCTAATAAATATCAGTGGTTCCCAGTCGTTTTATTGCATTTTTGGAGTATTCTAGTCTACCATGTGCAGAATAGCAGCTACAGTAATGTACAATGACAGAATTACAGCCATGAGACACCCAGGTGTACTTACGTTCGCAAGTTTCGCAGCAGCCATCAGATTTGATAGAACCCTGTATAACAAAGCACAGATTAGTAAAGAAGACGTACACTTTCCCAGAGAATGTTATCGCGTTTTTCATATTTATTACTATTTTTTTACTACTTATTTTACATGGAAACAGTAGAAAAATTTGAAACACTGCTAGGTTACAGATAGAATATTCTCAGGTGGTTCATTTCTTAATCTACATTTATAGCATTGAGACTCCATTTTTCCTATACAGGACTCTAAAAATTTTTACTGACAGTCGCTATCGATGTGTCAGTAAGGAATAAGTCATATCATTTAGATCTATTACAGTTTGGAAGTCTCTTCTATAGACAGAAAATATGACTATATGGGTAGACAAACCTCCAGACACTTGGAGCGATCGAGAGGTTGGCACTTCTTGTCTGTTTTCACTACGTCATAGGTGCTTGAGCAGGTGTAGGTGGAGCACTTGTCTTCTGCTGGAATGTATTGTTCTTCAGGCTGAAAAAAAATTAACATATATACTATATGGTAGGAAATGTGTATAGAACTATAAGATAGAGCTAAGTTACTATAGAATATAATATCAGTAATATTACAAGTTATGGTTATCTGATTTCTGGAGATGAGTTAGTGATCCAGGAACTTAGCCTGACTACAATACTTGGACTTGGGAAGGAATGATTCCCTAAACCAGACCTAGATCCTACATGTAGAGGAGGCTGCATCTATACACTAGACCTGGGGAAGGGGAGTGTCGGTGAGAGGGAAGTACCCATACAGTGTATGGGTCATGATAATTGAGCAAGGTGGAGGAGAGAAGAAGATGTCAAAACTGAGCAACAGCGACCTCGTATACCGACCCAGGCTGATGTAAGGAGCAAGCTTCTATATGGTCATAACACAGGACAGCCCATAGCATACATTATAAGGGACTGATGGTAGTATATCCATATACATTTCATGGGACTGGCTATAGCATTCAGTAGACTACACATACAGTGGTAGACACACTATGGTAGTGTAGAGACATATAATAACATGTACATATTGAATTTACCTTAATGATCTTTGTTGTGTTGTCACTTAGGTGGATCACACAGGCGACAGTTACGCACTGTCCACAGCATTCGCCGGGTTGTACCTCGTATTTGGAACCCTGGGGAAAAAATATCATTCATTTAGATTATAACATCTTCCGGTCAGAATTATTCTGTGTTTTAGATAAATTTTTATATTAAGTGATCGTACAAGTGGACAATCATCAATGGCACAAGTTCTTCTGACTTCCACGGGCACGTAATGATCCTCGACGATGTGGCACTCGTACTCTACGCATGGCTGGTCAGGTGGGCTGAAGGTATCGTCAGGCTGCAAATACATAGACAAAATAATATATCATGTAGACAAATACCTAAGGTTCCATGTTACTAGATGTGTATTGAAAATTAAAAATTTGGAGTGGAATCAAGGAAGTTATTCCTTTATGCCCCTAGTGGTCATCGATGAAGATAAAATACTTGAGCATAGCACAGGTACAGTCAGGGGTGCGCAAATAAATAATATGGCCTTGTGGTATATAGAGATCCCCTTCAACAAGTTAATCAAATTAAAATAAAATTAAATTGATCTATTTAAAGTGAAAGTGGATACTATATCACCTGCTTTTGCATGTTCTACTAGGAATTCTGGGAAAGTAATATTTATAAGTAATCCTTGATTGTAAAGGGAAACACACTCTAGCACAACCCTTTGCAAGATTAATGCCTCGTTTTGATCCAAACCAGAGCATATGTTTCCAAAAGGAGGAGAAACCCATCCACTGACAGCTGTTTCGGGGTTATTGCCCTTCATCAGTATGAAGCAGTGTACTGTTTTGGTTGGGCTTTCATCCACCACGATGTCTTGATGTTCCAAAAGGTGGTGCTAGAGTGAGTTTTCCTTTATTATCAAGGAAAACGTATTTAAATATTCCTTTAGCTTTAGTTGTATTGTATTGTCTGCCTTCAGTGACCGATCAGAAGAGGAGAGAAGATGGCCAAGACCTGCTGGAGAGGTTCTCTAAGTGGAAGAGACCCAACATGAACAGCACAGATAAGAGAAGCAGTCGGTCATACCTGTAAAATAGACCTACAGTTGGGGAGGTGGGGTTGTAGATGAAGGGAGAATGCTCATACAGTAGAGAGGAGGACAGGGCCATTGTTTCGGATGTGAATTAGAGCGATGAAGGGAAAGGGGTGAGTGGAAAAGCAGATGTCAACATTGAGCAATAGCGTCAGAGTGCAATGAGACCGCCATGTACCCTACAGCAGTCTGATGTAAGGATGGGGTACCACATGGTGACAAAAAAGGATGGACAGCAGCATATTTATATGCAACGATAACGGTTTAGATATGCACATATTAAATATACCTTCATAACTCTTGTTGTGTTGTCACTTAGGTGGAACACGCAGGCATCTTGCACACATTTTCCGCAACAGTCACCTTGTTGGACCTTGTATTCAGAGCCCTGGGAATAAATGATCATGCGTTAAGTTCACAAAGTCTTCTGTATCAATATGTATATTAGATATGTTTTCGTATGAATATGATCGTACAATTGGACATTCTTCGATGGCACAAGTTCTTCTGACTTCCACGGGTACATAGTGATCCTCAATGACGTGGCACTCGTACTTGAGACATGGCTCATCTGGTGGACTGTATGTATCATCCTCAGGCTGCGAATAGATATATATAAAAATTATATGTTATGTCGAAAAATATCTAAGATTTTACACTTCCATCATATCAATGTATTTCCACCGGACAATTGACATAAAAATGTTGAATATGCTGTACATTGGCACGTATCCCAACTTTTTACACTTTTTATACAAGATATGTGAGACTTTCTGATTTTTTGCCAATGTTCTACATCTAACCCAAGCTGAGCTCTCTGGCAATACCAACAAGGCAGATAGGAGAGGTGGTAACTCATACATATACACTAGGTCCAATGATGGGGTGGGAGGCATTGGATGAGGGGAGAGCTTGGGTGTAACTAAAGGCTCATGGGTCCGGGTGCAAGAAGCTAAGCAGGAGATAACCTCACTAATGTAAAACCTGAACCATCCATATTGTTTAGCAGCATCTACATTTCTCTTTCCTTCTCTACCTGAGGCCAGACCACCATAGACTTGTTCCTAAAACGTCGGTGCAGATGGTGGAAAGAACCCTAAAATAGACCTATTGAATATACCTTAATAACTTTTGTTGTGTTGTCACGTAGGTGGATCACGCAGGCAACAGTAACACATTTGCCACAACATTCACCTGGTTGTTCCTCATAGACAGAGCCCTGGCGAAAAAAAAATATCATTCATTAGTTCATAACATCTTCAGGTCAGAATTATTCTGTGGTTTAGATACATTTTTATATTAAGTGATCGTACAAGTGGACAATCTTCGATGGCACAAGTTCTTCGGACTTCCACGGGAACATAATGATCCTCAATGACGTGGCACTCGTACTCCACACATGGCTGATCTAGTGGGCTATAGGTCTCTTCAGGCTGTGAATACATTGAAAAAAAATTTGATTTATTACAAAGACAAATATCTAAGGTTTCGCACATCGAAATATGTATCCGAAAAGATGGGTTGGAAAGTTTGACCGAAACAAGGAAGTTATTTTAGTAGAGAAGGTCTATAGTAGGTCAAAAATTCGTAAAAGCAATCTAATACAAATCTCCAAACCCCCCATTATAACATAGTGATCCTAAAAAAGTACCTTCAAAATCTTGGTGGAGTTGTCTCTAAGCTTTATTGAACATGCGTTAGGTTTACATGTGCCACAACAAGAATCTTCAGAATGTACGAGCTCGGTTCCCTGCAAGATGCAGAATACATTTTAAATGTTGAAGCCACCAAAATACGTCCATATGGTATAAATTGTGAATATGGGACTGACCGGTTCACATTCTGTCTTGCATTGTATGGGTTTACATAAGACTTTGTACAGTGAGCTCTCGGAATCTTTATCGTTGGTGCAGTTGCAATTCTGACAGGATGAGCTGGTTTGTGGGATTACATTTCCAGGCTATTAAAAGAAAAATAAATGAGCACTAGAAGATAGTCCTTATCCAAGTGATAGCTTAGACTGTAATAGGTTAAATTGTTGTACTTACTTTGTATAGGGTCTCATGGTATACACAGACCTCCATTGCTCCTGTTTTAGAAAGTTGAAATACATATTAGAATATTACCAATGGCGTAACTAAAGTCTTGCAATCTTTTGTCCGGGCTCACTACCTCATCCCTACAGGGAATCCTTGGTAATGATGGTTATGGGTGCTAAGGAGTTTAATCCACCTTAGTGTGGTTCGGGTAATCTGTGGGTCTTCTTGGCTTATGGGCCAGATGGAAGCTGCAATCTCAATATTGGTGCTAGTGCTTATGGGTCTTGGGCCCCGGTGCGACTGCACCCTCTGCGCCTCCTCTGAATATTACATACAGCTTTGTATGTCATGAAAGCCAATGGATGAGTGAACTGAGTCTTATTCAGGCTGAGTTCACTCTAGCAATATGGCACATCATACCACCTAAATAATTGATCCAAAATGAATCCGTGGCCCTTCTTGTCCATGTATTGTCTGAGGTTTTTGGTTTTTTTTGTTTATCTCTTGACATATAATTGACCAAAATGTTAATAGTCAACAGTTCTCAACGCCAGGGCCAATGGCCTTGTCTCTCACCAATGGCCCCTTGTAAGAAAGTGGCTTGGACAACGTCTAAACACCAGTGGTGACAACTAGAGATGAGCGAGTAGTATTTGATCAAATACCTCCCCTGCTGGAGATACGGAAACTTGACATACTGTTAGTCACTATCTATAGTACTTACTGCAGGTAAATGTAGGACAGCAGTCATCCTCCAAAAGTGTAGGGACAACCTCAAATCCAAGAGGACAGCTCTTCTCCTTCTGCAGGCAGAAAGTGCGATTACAACCTACAGAGAGAAAGATGGTTCATATTAATACATCATCCACCATCACGAAGAAGAGCCAGCCGTCGTGAAATATTATAAAAAACACTTACTACACTCTCTCTTCAGACAGCATGGCTGATCGGGATCGGGCAAGTCCTTCACAACTAATCCTTCTTTGTCACAAGTTATGTCGACTAGTGGTGGACATGACATTGGCTGGCACTGGACAGTAAGGGAGTTCTTCTCACATGTGCACTGGTTGCAGTTGCTTGTCCATGTCTCTCCAGGCTGTGAACACAAGGCACATTATAGATTTCATGAGATGTAAAACAAAGAAGGCAATGAGTTCTCTTAAATGAGCACTCCAACCAGTTATGATAGGAGCTACATATAATAGTAATGTATAAATTTAACTCACTCCTTTGGGCATTCCTTCAGGGCCAACGCAAGCTGGAAGAAAACAAATATATTAGCATTTGTCATCAAATTCACCAATAAGGATATGATTTCAGTTTTTAGCATGCACATAGGTTATTACTAGTTTGTGCAGTGTATACGTCAGGGCTGATCTTTCTGAGAACACCAGAACAGAATTTTACAGCTATAATTATATATCCGTAGGCGTAGAGCCCTGTCTTTGGTCGCCTGGTCACCAACTCTTCCCCTTTACCTATGACAACTTTCAGCCCATGAAGCTAGAAATATAAACCTGTGGTCTTAAGATCAGGAAGAAATTGCAACAATAATATAGTAAGACCAAATTGGAAAGTTCTTCCAAATCGCCAAAGGAAATTTTGAACAAATACTTGGACACGGCCACCAATTTAATCACCATCGGACTAAGCTTTCAATTGTACACCTATAGCTTCTATAGACATTCTATACATTCTATAAACGTTATAATGAATGTACATATGGATACATACAGCAACTCGTAACGCAAACATCGGTGAAAGGGTTAAACAGCATGGATCCTTTAGGACAGTAGCAGCCTTCCGTTTGTCCATTGCTGAGGTTGTCAACTTCCCTGCAATGATAGTAACAAAAAAAACCTATATCCATATGCTTTAAGTGCAAAGTACATATACATCAATGGTTAGGGGACATATTGTTCTCAAAATCCTAAATTCAAGGAGGTTTCCCACTACAGTAACTAGTCCTCTTTCCTGGAGATAAGTTGCAAAAAGTTGGAATCTCATTGACCAAGACAACCCGAAGTTTAGTGCTCGACTCGTTCCATTGGTCTCATTGCCAAGATGAAATGGAGGAGAATCTTTCCCATCACCGTTCCATTTAGACTAGGGAGAAAAACAACCCCATTCCTACAATTGGGGGGTATCCCAGTGGAACTATCTTGGAATAGGTTGCTGAGGTCTATACACTGTGATACATGGGTGAGCTAAGTTTAGATAATAGAGCAAGGTGCCAAGCATGGAACCACCCTAGGGATTATGGAAAAAGAGTTATCATGAGACAGTCCCATTAGAAATTGGATAACCCATTTACTGAACCAGTGACCCAGGTGAAGCAATAAAGCACATAACAGGGATGCGTACTTGCTATCGCAGGTCTTAGCGTGCATTGGTCCACAGGCATCGTAGACTTTTCCGGCAGGACAATTGTATGCTGCATTTCAGACAAAAAGAGGACGTTAGATTTTTGGAGAACTTACGGATAGTATTAAATGCAATGAACTACATACTAGCAGAGCTGTAAAGGAAAACTTTAGAAAAAAAATTCCTTTAAATTTAAAGACAACTTAGAAAATGGAAACAAAGTCTCCAGTCTAATTTTTATGTTTCCTCCTTTGGCTGTAAATCACATTCAAAAAATAACCTTAGAGATACTTACGACAATGCCCTTTAGTCTTGTCTCTCCAGTCCACGCAAACGCCATTGGCAGTACACAAAGAGGCATAAATTTCCAAGCTGGAACACTGTATCGAGTCATTTCTTATACGGCA
This sequence comes from Leptodactylus fuscus, assembly GCF_031893055.1. Taxonomy (NCBI): domain Eukaryota; kingdom Metazoa; phylum Chordata; class Amphibia; order Anura; family Leptodactylidae; genus Leptodactylus; species Leptodactylus fuscus. Next base: position 21,858,775 of record NC_134271.1, on the reverse strand, counting down.
GGCATCAAAGACACAACCCTCGTGATATGGCTTGGGAGGAATGACTTTGTGGCACTCAGCAAAGACACTTTATAAGAAGAAATAAAGGGATATGAATCATGTATTTCTATACAATTACATAGAATGAATATCATTTTCTCTTCTTAAGACAACAAATCTTAAAGAAAAACACAGAAAAAGTCATAAATCGACAGATTTGTCCACGCTTACATTCGCTGAAATATTGGTAAGGACTCCAGATTCTCATGAAATATATGGAACACAATATGCAAGAAATTTCCCAACACAGACACCGAGAGGTCGGTCACATATTGGATACATAATATTACATGGTTCATGTTTTTTGGAAAATCTGATGATCTCTAGACACAGAAAGTAGGAAATATTAAGCCAAGGAGAACAGCATTAAATTATTCTAACTTACTCGCTCAAGATGATCTCACACAGTTCAGATGGTGGGCATGTTGGAGGTGGTGGGGTAGGCTTAGAAGGTGGTGTAGTTGGTGGAGGAGGTGGCACATTACAGTATGGCTTGTCCTTTACGTTGACCTTCCAATGGTAAGCCATTTTGGAGCAATCTTTCACAATCTCACCACTTGGCATTCTGCAGTCTTCGGTGCTGTTGTTAGAGCAAGTACCTGTATTGGAAGACAAAATAACAATAGGTCTCAATGCTCACGTCTGTATAGTTCAGAAAATGTCTTGAGACGTTCACATTAACGTCACGTACCGCATTGTCCTTCAGTGTTGTAACCAAATTTGCTGAATGGCAGTTTAATAACAAAGATCATTCCACTAAATGAGATGAAAGCATCAATTTCTGGGATCTCCACAATCATGTTAATGCCAGCACTGCTTATAGTTATGCCATCCTTGGTGAACCCTGGAGTTACCCAATCTTGGTTGAATCGAATCTGTAGACAAATTATTACAATTTTTAGGCAGCAGATAGATACAATCTGGTTAGTCACTAGGCTACAAAACAAATGGGGTCTGTTTTATTGGTCATCCCCAAACCTTTACTAGTGTGTAATATTACTGGTCCGATTGTGCAATTTTGGTAGGTAGACTTGTGGTCATGACTATCTTGGGAGTGGAGGGGTTTCCTTAGTGTAATGAAGTAGGACTCGTGACTCAAGTTTCTTACCCTGTTCTTCATCTTTCCTTGGTACAGCATACGTGTCAACACAATTTCATTGGATTTATAGTAGACCATGATAGACTGTGGACAGGACAACCCATCATCAGCGTCGCAGAAGTAGTTATCGACAAGGACACGGAAATTGTCAAATTTGGGAGTGATCTGCTGTACAAGAACGTATGTACAATTGTCCAGGAAAGTGTAGTAGGTTCCATCAAAGGTGATGTAATGAGGATCGCCCCATCCACTGCACACGCCTATGACACGTGAAGAACAATTAGATTAGATTTTGGGCAATGAACATTTACGTATAGTAAATGTTCCGAAACGCAACACTTCCAAAACTTACATTCGCATTCGTAGTGTTCACAGCATCCATCGGCGCTCATCTTTTTCACAGGTGGGAATCCATTAGCACAGCTCAGTGGTTTGATTTCAGGGCATTTCACTGGCTCGATGGTAACAACATTATTTCCATGGCATGTGGCCACTGTACAGTTATTGAGCATCCATGTTTCATCAGTCTGGAGAATGTAAGATATACAATCATCAAAAATTATGTAGTCTGGCACAGTTATAGGATTTCAGATAACACAAAGTCAGCCCCTCTCCATTCCCCCCATTTGTTGAGGTTCTTTCTGCCATGAAAATGTGAAGACTTAACAGCACCACACTTTCAAATGGCCTTGTCTGGTATTGCAGTTTTTAGGAGAGTTGCCTTGAATATATCTGTGTTGTCATTACTATGCATTTCATCTGTATAGTAACGACCAATGACTCAAGGATATAATGTCTTAGCCTATAGGTGAAATATATAGTAGCATGTGTTAGTCCTTGCTGCAATTAAGGCACGACCCTGCCTCACAATGGAAATTGCATTTGTTTGATGACATTTTGTTACCTTTCTAGGTGGGCAACCTTCTGTAGGTGTTGTGACAATTGAAGTTGTAGTTGTGATGGTGGTGGTGGTAGTTGTCTTTTCGGGTGTAGTTGATTCGGTTGTTGTAGGTGCTGTGGTTGTGGTGGATTTGACAGTTGTGGTTGTTGATGGAGTTGTTGTAGGTAAACAAGGTCCATTGAATCTTTCAGCTTCACAGAAATCATTGCAAACCGCGTAAAAGGAGCAACCGGCTGCATCTGTTTTGTTATAGATGATTTCACCTAAAACGATGAATGAAAAAGCAGATTGCAAGATTCAGTAAGGTCCATGACGAGGAGTTAGGGTTTAATTTATCAGTACACTTGAAGAAGGAATTGAATACCTACCTGGTAAGAAGAATTTGTTATCAACGTGGCAGAAGCATTTGGTAGTCTTTGTAGCCTCGGTTGTTGTAGGTTTTGGAGTCTCAGTTGTAGTTGATTCTGTTGTTGTCTTTTTGGTGGTTGTGGTTGTTGTTTCTGTTGTGGTCGGTGTTTCAGTTGTTGTTGTAGTGGTGGTTGTTGTAGATGTTGTTGTAGGAGCAGTTGTGCTACAATGGCTGTAGTCATCACAACATAAAACCTTTACCTGATAATTGTAACACTGCTTAACTTTTCCAGTTTGATCTTTGTTGTTGCACACTAACCCTGAAGTGATGTCACATTTAACTACCTGTCCAACATTATTAATACTAATATCTGGGAAATCTTCAGCTCTGCATTCGATTTCTTGTGGATGCTCACACACATGTTCACCTTTTGCTATTATGTTCTGAAGGGTTTCTTTATCTCCACCATCAATTCCAGAAGTAGGTCTATCGACATCAATCCAGTGTGTCCACCGGCATTGTGGCTGGCAGCCTTCTGTTGTAGATTTTGGAGTTTTAGTTGTAGGTGATTCTGTTGTTGTTGTTGTAGTTGTAGGTTTTGGGGTCTCAGTTGTAGTTGATTCTGTTGTTGTTGTTGTAGAGGTAGGTTTGGGAGTTTCAGTTGTAGTTGATTCTGTTGTGGTGGTGGTGGTGGTTGTAGGTTTTGGAGTCTCAGTTGTAGTTGATTCTGTTGTGGTGGTGGTTGTAGTTGTTTCTGTTGTAGTTGGTGTTTCAGTTGTTGTTCTTGTTGTTGTAGGTGTTGTCGGAGCAGTTGTGCTACAATGGCTGTAGTCATCACAACATAAAACTTTTACTTGATAATTGTAACATTGTTTAACTTTTCCAAGTTGATCTTTGTTGTTGCACACTAAACCTACAGTGATGTCACATTTAACTACCTGTCCAACATTATCAATACTAATATCTGGGAAATCTTCAGCTCTGCATTCGATTGCTTGTGGATGCTTACATACATGTTCACCTTTTGCTATTATGTTCTGAAGGGTTTCTTTATCTCCTCCATCAATTCCAGAAGTAGGACTATCGACATCAATCCAGTGTGTCCACCGGCATTGTGGCTGGCAGCCTTCTGTTGTAGATTTTGGAGTCTTAGTTGTAGGTGATTCTGTTGTTGTTGTTGTAGTAGTTGTAGGTTTTGAGGTCTCAGTTGTAGTTGATTCTGTTGTTGTTGTTGTTGTAGTTGTAGGTTTTGGAGTCTCAGTTGTAGTTGATTCTGTTGTTGTTGTTGTTGTTGTGGTGGTGGTTGTAGGTTTTGGAGTCTCAGTAGTAGTTGATTCTGTTGTTGTACTTGTGGTGGTTGTTTCTGTTGTAGTTGGTGTTTCAGTTGTTGTTTTTGTTGTAGTAGGTGTTGTAGGAGCAGTTGTGCTACAATGACTGTAGTCATCACAACATAAAACTTTTACCTGATAATTGTAACATTGTTTAACTTTTCCAAGTTGATCTTTGTTGTTGCACACTAAACCTACAGTGATGTCACATTTAACTACCTGTCCAACATTATCAATACTAATATCTGGGAAATCTTCAGCTCTGCATTCGATTGCTTGTGGATGCTTACACACATGTTCACCTTTCGCTATTATGTTCTCAAGGGTTTCTTTATCTCCTCCATCAATTCCAGAAGTAGGACTATCGACATCAATCCAGTGTGTCCACCGGCATTGTGGCTGGCAGCCTTCTGTTGTAGATTTTGGAGTCTTGGTTGTAGGTGATTCTGTTGTTGTTGTTGTAGTTGTAGGTTTTGGGGTCTCGGTTGTAGTTGATTCTGTTGTTGTTGTTGTTGTTGTAGGTTTTGGAGTCTCAGTTGTAGTTGATTCTGTCGTTGTTTTTGTTGTTGTAGGTTTTGGAGTCTCAGTTGTAGTTGATTCTGTTGTTGTTGTTGTTGTTGTAGGTTTTGTAGTCTCAGTTGTTGTTGATTCTGTTGTACTTATGGTGGTTGTAGTTGTTGTTTCTGTTGTAGTTGGTGTTTCAGTTGTTGTTGTTGTTGTAGTTGTTGGTGGAAGAGTTGTGCTACAATGGCTGTAGTCATCACAACATAAAACCTTTATCTGATAATTGTAACATTGTTTAACTTTTCCAGGTTGATCTTTGTTGTTGCATACTAACCCTACAGTGACATCACATTTAACTACCTGTCCAACATTATCAATACTGATATCTGGGAAGTCTTCAGCCCTGCATTCGATATTTTGTGGATGCTTACAGATTTGTTTGCCCTTTTCCATTATGTTCTGATATGTTTCCTTATCTCCTCCATCAATTCCAGAAGTAGGAGTACTAACATCAAACCAGTGTGTCCACCTGCATTGTGGTTGGCAGCCACCTGGTGTGGATGGAATTGTAGTAGTTTCTGTTGTTGTGGGTTTTGTAGTCTCAGTTGTAGTTGATTCTGTTGTTGTTGTTGTTGTTGTTGTTGTTGTTGGTTTTGTAGTCTCAGTTGTAGTTGGTTCTGTTGTAGTTATGGTGGTTGTAGTTGTTTCTGTTGTAGTTGGTGTTTCAGTTGTTGTTGCTGTTGTTGTAGTTGTTGTTTCTGTTGTAGTTGGTGTTTCAGTTGTTGTTGCTGTTGTTGTAGTTGTTGTTTCTGTTGTAGTTGGTGTTTCAGTTGTTGTTGCTGTTGTTGTAGTTGTTGTTTCTGTCGTAGTTGGTGTTTCAGTTGTTGTTGCTGTTGTAGTTGTTGTTTCTGTTGTAGTTGGTGTTTCAGTTGTTGTTGCTGTTGTTGTAGTTGTTGTTTCTGTTGTAGTTGGTGTTTCAGTTGTTGTTGCTGTTGTTGTAGTTGTTGTTTCTGTCGTAGTTGGTGTTTCAGTTGTTGTTGTTGTTGTTGTAGTTGTTGTTTCTGTCGTAGTTGGTGTTTCAGTTGTTGTTGCTGTTGTTGTAGTAGTTGTTGTTTCTGTTGTAGTTGTAGTTTCAGTTGTTGTTGCTGTTGTTGTAGGTGTTGTTACTTGAGGAGTTGTGCTACAATGGCTGTAGTCATCACAACATAATACCTTTATCTGGTAGTTGTAGCATTGTTTAACTGGTCCGGTTTGATCTTTGTTGTTGCACACTAAACCTACAGTGATGTCACACTGAACCTTCTGCCCAATACTAGTAATACTGATCCCAGGGAAATCTTGAGCTCTACATTCAATGTCTTGTGGGTTTCTGCACACATATTTATCTTTAGATATTATGTTTTCAAAGGTTTCTTTATCTCCTCCATCAATATCAGATGTAGGAATATCAACATCGATCCAATTTGTCCACTTACATTGTGGTTGACAAGATGTTGTAGTCTCAACAATTACTTTTGATGATGTTTGTTTAGGTGTTGTAAATGTTCTGGTTACAATAGGTACAGGTGTTGTGGTTGTCTCAGGGGTTGTACTAGTAGTAGTAGTAATTGTTGTGCTTGTGGTTGTTGCTGGGGTTGTGGTTGTCTCAGGTGTTTCAGTAGTAGTTGTAGTAGTAGTAGTTGGTTTTGTGGTTGTTTCAGTGGTTGTTGAAACTGTAGTTGAAGTGGTCGTAGTTGTAGGAGTAGTTGTGCTCGTTGTTGTTAAAGATGTAGTGGTCTCTGGTGTTTCTGTTGTCGTAGTGGTAGTTGTTTCTGGTGTTGTGGTTGTCTCCGGGGTGGTGGTTGTAGTAGTTGTTGTGCTTGTGGTTGTTTCTGTTGTTGTAGTTGTCTCAGGTGTTTCAGTTGTAGCTGTGGTAGTAGTAGTAGGCTTTGGTGTTGTGGTTGTTTCAGTGGTTGTTGGAACCGTAGTTGAAGTGGTTGTAGTTGTAGGAGTAGTTGTAGTAGTGGTTGTAGTTGTCTCTGGTGTTTCAGTTGTGGTTGTGGTAGTAGTAGTAGGCTTTGGTGTTGTGGTTGTTTCAGTGGTTGTTGAAGTGGTTGTAGTTGTAGGAGTAGTTGTAGTGGTTGTAGTTGTCTCTGGTGTTGTGGTGGCTGTTGTGGTGCTGTCAGGAACTGGTACTGTGGTGGTTTCAGTGGTAGTTGAAACTGTAGTTGTAGTGGTTTCAGGGGTAGTTGTTAAGGGAGTTGTTTCTGTGGTTGTAGTGGTTTCAGGGGTAGTGGTTGTAGTAGTTGTAGTAGCAGTGCTTGTAGTTGTTTCGGTTGTTGTAGTTGTCTCAGGTGTTTCAGTTGTTGTTGTGGTAGTTGTAGTTGTTACTGGAGTTGTTTGTGTAGTTGTAGTGGTTTCAGGTGTTGTTGTTGTTGAAATTGTGGTTGTAGTTGTTGAGGGAGTTGTAGTTTCAGTAGTGGTTGATAATGTAGTTGTTGGTTCTGTGGTTGTTGACTGTTCACAGTGACTGTAGTCATCACAACAGAGAACTTTAATTTGATAGTTGAGACATACTTTGAAGTCTCCTTCCTGTTCTTCATTTTTGCAAACAAGACCAAAAGTAAGATTGCACTGGACTACTTGTCCAATTTTACCAAGTGGTGTTTCTGGGTATTTCTCTGCTCTGCATTGTATGCCATCAGGCTTTGAACAAAGTTTGTACCCTGATGCTCTAATTTTATCATATGTCTCATTATCTCCTTCATCTTTACCAACTCCTGGCACGTGGACATCAATCCACTTTGTCCATGTGCATTTGGGTTGACATACTGTTGTAGATGGAACGTTGGATGTGGTTGTGCTAACAGGAGTAGTCGGAGAGGAAGTTGGCGTCACTGTGGTTGTACCTGGTGTTGTTGTTTCTTTTGTGGTAGTTGGTACCTCTGTGGTTGTAGGTGCTGGTGTTGTTGTGGGATGTGTTGTTTTTTTTGTGGTAGTTGGCTGAGTGGTTGTAGGTGTTTCCGTTGTAGTTGGAGCTTTACTTGGAGTTGTATCGCACTTCTCAAAGCTACAACACTTAACTCTGATTTCATAATTGTAGCAAATTGGTGGTAGCTGTAGTTTGTTCTGGCAAATCAGTCCATATGATACATTACACTGTACATTTTGCTCAAGCATTGCTAGTGGTGTGTCAGGGAATCTCTCTGCTCGGCATTGGATTTCTTCTGGTTTTTTACATATGGAAAATCCTTTAGCTTTTATATTCTCATATGTGTCAAAATCTCCATTTTCCATTCCAACTTCAGGGTAACTGACATCAAACCACTGTGACCATTGGCAGACCTCTTTAACGCATATTGTAGTCAGAGTCACTGTTGTTTCTATGGAACAGAATATAGGTATCAATTGAATAAAACATGTAAATAAGACAGGGTTTTTAGGTCAAATAACGGATCAACTTAAATCTATACCTTTAGTAGTGGTAGAAGGATGTGTTGATGTAAAGGTAAAGGGTGTGGTTGTAGAAATATGGCAGTCATGAATATCTCTGTAAATGGTGCCATTTTCCTTGCAGATAGCACTAATACAGCCTCCGATGCCGTCAGTGGTGTTGTAGATAACATCATTGTAATTGTACATTTTACCCTGGTATTCACACTGGCATGCTGTAAAACAGAGTACAAACATTTAGCAACACTTTACATTAAAATAGCATATGAACAGAATTGTAAGATTGATATGTCATAGATTCAGAACCATAGCTTGGGTTCTAATGCAAAATGTGTAACAGGTACAACTGTATGTCGAAGGTTGGGGTTGGGGTCCAGCAGATGGATACCCAATTGAGGTGGCTCCATCTGTATTTGTCTTTTAATGTCTATTGTTCTCATTCTGTGATGGATGAGAACAATGGACATTAAATAATGGTGGTGTGAATCTACCCTAACAATGATGTTTGTCCTGTGTGTGTGATAAATCTCATAGAGAGGTCCCATTCTACCGTTCCATAGTAGTCAATGGAGAGAGCGGTGTATTCTTTTCTCACTGTAGGTAGAACCAGCATCTATGGGATAACTTGGTGATATGCCAGAAATGTTCCATATGGGAATACCCCTTTAAATAAATTAGTATATGTTTTGACTAACACAGTCATAGTGACAGGTTCACCAAGGCTGGCATATACAATGTATACTGTATTTGTTAACAGCAAAGATAATGTATATCTTTATGACTGTTCTATAAACTTATCGTAATATCACTTGTTTATTCATATACAAAAAAAAAACATTTACCTTCTTTATGGTACTTGCATTCTACGCCTGACAAACTGCATGAGCTGTAGATAAAAAGATGCAAGAGTCAAGATTCAGGTCTATAGTGTCACAGTTGTCTCATGTTGTCATCTCTCATTTATCCATAGGATAGGTGATGGGTGGCTGATCGGTGGGGTTCTGACCACTTGAATGACCATAACTATGAAGATCCCAAGTCCCTCGTTTGAATGGAGTACAAATGCCACAACAGTCAATGTTTTATGGGCCTGGCAAAACATTTGGCAGTCCCATAAACTTTGGATGGTTCACATGCTTGGCCATTCAGACGTGGAACACAGGATACCAGTTCTCATGGTCGGTGAGGATCTCAGTGGTCAAAAGCCCACTCTTGTCATTGACTTTGCTGGTAAGTAATATGTTTTAATCCTGGGACAACCTCCTAAAGAGTAGATATGCATTGATAATACGAGGATATCGTTCCATTTACAGTAATATACTGTATAGCTCTCTATACATTGATTAAAATAAGATTAATCTCATAATATAGGTTCCAATATACTATATTTCCATAATAATATGTTATCTTGCTTTTTATTGAAGGTCAGCCAGAACACTTACCAAACCTGACAGTTCTCTGTGGTAGGTACAAGTTGTCCAACTTTATAATGATTTTCGTCATCATCATAGCAGCCACACTGGGCCACACACTCCATGTCGTCCTCATCAAAGAAGGGTTTAGCTTCTGGACAGCTAGGGTAACATCCTATTCAGGTAGAAGAAGACAAGTGTTGTGTTAGGTTACATTGAACTCAACCAAGGGGCACCAGGACTTCAACATGTATTTACTGAGTGTAGGACATAGACATTAGATTTTTCCAGACCTTGCTAATTTCTAGTGGACTCACCAATAATCTACAGTCTATCGGACCTGCCAAATAGTTCCTTGTCTTTTACGTACAGTTGAGAAATCTGTTGAACTGTATTTTAACATTGTTTGGTCTGGAAATTTTCAGTCCTAAAAGTAGGCATGTTCTATAGGCCCAAAAATGTATGATTATAGAGAAATTTAGGGTGGTTGGATTTCTCCTTGCTTAATGTAGAGCCAACAGATATCTGAGGTGAGTTTAGAAGAGTAAATCCTATTTTCATTAGTCCTTCCATGTGATCATCTTCCTATTCCAATTACATTATAATTGAAATGGAAGACATTCTCTTACCTTCCAAGCCAGATAGATCATTCAGGCACTTTCCACTTGGGTTCCTACAGGTCTTCAAGCATGGAGCTCCACAAGGTTTGTAGTGCCATTCACACACGCCATCGGGGTTGTAATAATCACAGAAAAGAGCTGGAGAACAAAGAAAAACCCATGTTATTTGATACAGACAGCAAAACTTTAATTCACATGAAAACTAGGGTTGAGCGTTCGGGATCTGAAAAGATCAGATCCCGATCCCGATCTTTTTTGGTGGGATCTAGGTCTCACGTAAGTTCCCACAATGCTAGGCTACTGGCCAATCATTGTGGGAAGAGCAAACAATGTTGTTAGCTTTTGCCACAATGATTGGCCAGTAGCCAAGCATTGCGGGAACTAACGTGAGACTTCGATCCCGCCCAAAAAGATCGGGATCAGAATCCAATCTTTTCTGATCCCGTTCGCTCAACCCTAATGAAGACGTATGACCTTAATAGGAGGTGATCTAGAACATGGTATCATTAAGTTACTCACGACAGATGCTTGGGGATCTCCAGGAAACACAGGTTCCAGATTCTCCACAGGCTTGAGCATAGGCGGCCACGGCTGTGCAGAAACATTCACAGTCTCCACCAGAATCACAAGCACAAGCGTCTTCGACACAGGCTTCGTAGTACTTGGAGGGGTCAACCTGCAAAATGAATTATGGTAAATTAAGTCATTAACAATGATATATAACCATATTATAAAACTTTTATTTGTGCTACATGTCATGTGTATCCCTTCATGAATGGACATGTCGAAAGCCAACATGCCCACTCTTTTCATCCCAACGTCAACAGGGAAGCTCCGAAACACATCACTCTAGATTGTTGGCTAATCCCACAAAGATCAAGATCCATACCTGTGCATGGCAGCCAGAGAAGACTTTACTGTTGATGATGCTACATTGTTTCTGTGCCCAGGATTTTCTGTATGGGTTGGCAATGCAGGCATCTTTGGGTTCTTTGGCATCAGGGCATGTTGGTGAAATCTTCCAGCTGTTTCCAAATTCAGTAACATCTCCGACCACAGAGAGGCTTCTCGTGGTGAAGTCATTATTACCGTTTCCATCGTAATTCCCACACAGACCGCAAACTTTACCCTGTGATATTGAGATATCATTTTTAGCTCGATGTATATTGTCATTCAAAAATAGTATAATAGTACACAGTAAAGATTTACCTCAAAGTCTTTACTGAGCTTGATGAAAATGCTGGTCTTTCTGTCCCACATGAGGATGAGCCCATCATCGGCTTCGATGACAAGATAGATACCCATATGCCTGGCTTTGTATGGAGGAACTCCTCCGATACCACGTTCTACCACCTCAATGTGCTCCTCAGAGAGGATAAGCTCATAGCTCTGCAAATGGAAAATAAAGTTCTAGATTATGGAAATACATACACATAACGTTTCGTAAAATAGGTTGTCTCATAGAGATAACCTCTTCTTCTATGATGGCTACCCTGGAAATAATCTGATTTAGACAATCCCATTTTATTATCCATATTTTAACCAAATATGAATTTCTTACCCCCAGGAAGACTTTGATGCTCTTAGAACAAGTGGTTCCAGTGGTTCCACATGGGATGTTCTCGGTGATGACTCTGAACGTGCTGCTGTTTCCTCCTTTGCCACAATGGTCCTACAATCCCACAGAATACAATGAGCTGAAATGTATAGGCGTCAACTACTGTAATTCCTGCCATCTGCTTTATCTTACCTGGGCAAGTACATATTCACAGTCTCCATTGAAGCTGTAGCGTTTTCCATCAAAGGTAATATAATGTCCATCGCCATATACAGCGCAGGTGGCCAGACAGGGCTCATTTGTACATTGCCACATACGGTCCTTGCAGGTACTGTTATAATATAGCAGAAATTAGACAACTTTCACAGGCCTTAAGGTTTTTAGGTTTGATACTGTATATGCATGGCTACATGTTCATACCAGGTATTGCATTTCATCTTGATCTTCTCGCCAGGTTGATATGCCTTATCGTTGTGAATACATGGGCATTGATCTTCTTGGATACAGCTTCCTTTACCATCTGAGACCAGCCCTGCTGGACACACACAGCCGGATATACATTTTGCGCTGTACTGTAAGACATAAGCATAAAAATGTATTAAATGAGAGTAGCAAGTAGAGTAAGGATTGAGTCCAATCTCCTGTAACCTATTGCATATAGTAATATTTTATGTGACCTAATTATATAACCAGTATGCATAAGTCTCTTTAGCGACCCCTAGTGTTGACAGTAGGTAGACAGAAAATTACGATTTAACTTTAGGTTTTCTAAGGAAATCACATCTGGATTAGGGATTATGACATCCAATTCATGTTTTTCTTAATCTCAGCTGTCCGGAGTACTCACACAAGCCATGTCCAAAGTCTGACAACTCTTCTGACATTCCGCGCCTTTGGTTCCTGCTGAAACGTTCTTGCAATCGAGATAAACCATAGGGGCAGTGCAAGCTGAAACCACAAAATAGATATAAGTATTCCAAAAGGGGAAAAAAATTCTATCACATCATCAATGAGAACGTTCATACCACCAAGCACCATTATAGCAAGGCACCTAGTGAGTGGGTCCTGGTAGGCCCTGTGCCTAAGGTACTGGGTGCCAGGGGAGCCACTAAATAGGGTAGGGCCGCTGAAAGCTATATCTTTGTCATAACTGAAGGAAAGCCTCGCTATGGTGCAGAGGTTGATACATAAAGCAATATTATTACCTGGTTCGATTGTTCCAATACAGCTGAGTTTTCCCTGAGTGCAAGTGCTGTAAGTTAAAAAGAAATAGTCAAGTTATTCAGAACAGCCGTAGATCATCTTGATACACTGTAGCAACTGTGTGATAAATAATGTCAAATTCCCATCTATGTGCTTATTCACACTCACCACATAACCCCATTGTCATGAACGACTTCTCCAGAAGGAACGGCGGAACCTTTGAAGTAACATGGGCAAGCTTCGGCTGGCACACATTTGCCACTGTCATCCATGTAGAAGTCTTTGGCACAAGTGCAACCATCCACAGGGATAAACTTAATACTACAGGTGACATCAGGCTCGCTGAGAGATCGGCAGGTGGGCTGGCAAGTGCTGGTTGAGTAGGTGTAGATCTGTGTTTTAGGGCAGTTGTTCATGTATTTAGCTGTGAAGGACACAAGAATGATTTATTTTAGAAATGCAAAATGGAAGAATAAAATTGTGCTGAAAAAAATCCTGAAACAACAACACTTTCATCTGCGGGATCAGATGCAATACCAGACACAACCTATAGAAAATTAGTGGCGCTATTCCTAGAGAAAGCTTTTTTTCTTTCTAATGGATTCTAATGTTTTATAAAGTGGTTATATTAAGTTAGTGGATCTCTTACTGCAGACATTGCTCCTCCATTCTGTCACGATGACTCCTTTGGCAGCACAGGCTCGGACGTAGGTTGATAGGGATGCGCACATGCATTCTTCACTTTTTTCACAGTTACAGGTGTCAAACATACAGTTCTGAGAATAAAAACCAAAAAAAAGTTAATGGACACTGACCATTTGTATATTACGGCATCCTTAGGATGTGCGCCACCACTTCAGACTCCAGACTCAATGTAAATCAATATACAGTAGTACATCAGATTTGTCTGGAGTGTATGTTGAAGACTAGATTCACTTTGTTCTGATATTTCACGTCTTGTGTTACACCATAGGAGCAATAGCAGATCTGTCACGTGATGGACACTAGTGACTAAAATGGGGTCTATTGAGTTTCCATCATGGTGTCCATCATATTATCGCACCCAATAGCGCAGCATGATACTCTATTTTGCCCAGCTCTCTTGACGTACTGAACAACAGAGATTCCTAGAACTTCATGTTTGCCTTAAAGAAAAAATGACTTACTTGTTGGTAAACTGTTGGATTGACTACAGCATGGCAGTCAGCAAATGGACCAGATGGATCAGATATAAGACCACACCAGTGCTGGGCGTATTTCTCTGTAGTATAGGACAAAAACCACAAATTAGACAATATCATCTCACAATACCTCTTACAAATACTCAGTTTAGACATCTTTCTGCACAAGTCTTACCATTTTCAATACTAAGAGCGCAAGGATCTTCATAGACATTCTTAATATTTGCACAGTCTGCTTGGGTCTTCCAGGTGTTGGCGAAGGATGCAGCTGTGCCTTCAATGACACCACTGATGGTCTGGAAGTCATCGGACTGTTTGTCATTGAAGTTTCCGCAGAGACCTGAGAAGATGAACATCTATAAGAAGCGAGCCTTACATGAAACGCTAAGGAAGGGACAACGTTGGTGTGAAGTCAAACCTACCGCATGCCTGACCCTTGAATGATGGATCCAAAACCACATAAACCTGCATGAATGGTGTCAACTGAGCCACCAATTGTAGTCCCAAGTTTGTCTCGACGACAATGTAGAAGGATGAAGGTCTGAACATGGTGACATTGGCTGTAATTAAATAGGGCATAATGAGAAAAACATGGCAGATGACATGAGCGACCACAACTATCACCAAGTATAAAAAATATCAGAAATATTATCCTTATAGCATATCCTACCTGCAGATACTGGCAGCCGAGTATAGACACTGTTTATGAAGACACTTCCGCAGGGCTTTATTACAATGATCTGGTAGGGCGACAAGACAGAAGAGTATGATCAGCAGGATACCGTGTTTCTCCGAAAATAAAACAGGGCCTTATATTATTTTTTCCACCAAAAAAAGGGGAAAAAATGGGGTTAAGGTAGTAACCGTAACCCAAACTTACACTCACAGTTGATGGTACTTGTTCAGGACACTTTGGAGCTACGGTATGCTTATTCTCCATCTCTGTGATGTCACGTGACATAACCTAGCACTGGAGGTTATTTTTGGAGAAGGGCCTATATTTCAAGCCTACTCCAATAACCCTGCAAAATCAATCTAGGGCTTATTTTCAGGGTAGGGCTTATTTTTGAGAAACAGCTCAAAGTTTAAGGGACCATAAATGGTCTTGAGAACAAAGGGGCAGAGACAGTAAATTGGGTTGAGTTGCAGTAAATTTACAACATGTGGATGATCAGAAAAAAACAGGGAACTCAGGAACGTAATGCAGATTTTTCTATCAATTGTTGAGGAGCTCAGTGGTAGATCCTCGCTGGAAGTGACATCACTCTGGAAATATAGCTGGGCCTTATGGTTGGCAGTGCAAGGGTCCTGGATTGGAAACCATTTAAGGACAACATCTACATGGACTTGGTTTTCTCTGACTTTGTGTGTGATTCTTCCTACACTTCATTGATAGGTGAACTTATATTGTGACCACCAATGGAGGATCTTATGAAAACTGTAATGGATGCCCACAATGAAATTTGGGAAAATGAAAGTATTGCTTAAGGAAAATGATTGGTGTGTAACCAATAATTTTATCAAATTTAGATAATATCCTATAAAAAGACACTTTAATAGTTGCCGGGAACTTAGCGGACCACCATGCACTTACTGTTTCTCCATTAAGGATAAGGGTGACGCTCTTGAGGCAAGTCTCGCTTTCGGTCAGACCACATTTACGCAGCTCTGTCAGCACAATAAAAGAGCTTTCTTTGCAATCCTGATTAGAAATTGAGAATATAAAACATTGTCAGTACATTGTCAAGTCCATACCATACGGGCGCTGACCGTTATATTGCTTTACCTTAGTCAGCACGTAGTTACAGTCTCCATGTACGCTGTAATGACTTTGGTCGTAAGTCGTAATGTGCGATCCTCCATCAATAGAGCAGGTTGAAGGACAAGGCAAGTCATTGCAGTTCCAGCGTCCTGCCGTACATACACTGTGAAAAATATAAGTAACGATATTAGGACATTGTATAGCAAAAACTTCAAAATGTCAACTTAGTAGCATAGACGTATGAATAGAATTGCCATGTGATGAAGTTTTGTATACAGCAGGTCAAGATTCAAGGGTCAGTGTTTGAGGCTTAACCTTGTGGTGACATGACATTGATGTTTCTCCATAAATCTTTGCCATGATTCCCTCCATTGCATGCCATATTATATAATGCTTCTCAGGGATAATATGGTGGGCACTGAGGTATCACATGGCAGTACAATGAGTTCCCAAAGGCCTTCATACCCATAAGAGAAAAAATAGCCACCCATACTGATTTCATAAGACCCATAAACTTATATTTTATTGGTCTCATAACTCTCCATGAAAGATTCTGCTTCAGAAGGAAGGATCGGACATGTTGTATTTCATCATGTCTGATCTTTGTCTTTCTAGGACAGGCGTACTTAACTACTTTTGGTAAAGGTCCGTTGACCAGGTTCCACCATCAAGTAAAGGTCCAAGCTGAACGCATCCAGTATTTATGGTATTTTTTGGACAGAAAGATGTTTCTGACTATTAGACGTCCCCCGGATTTAGACAAGAAAAATTTGGAAAATAAATTTGGCATTATACTGTGAGAGGGGAGACTAATATGGCATTATGTTGTGCGGGGGAGTAAGGCAAGTACGGAACAATATATTGTGGATGAGGGCACTATAGAGCATTATACTGCCGTTGGGGCAATAAGAAGCATTATACTGCCATTGGGGGTGATAAGGAGCATTATACTGTCATTGAGGGCAATAAGGAGCATTATATTGTGGGTGAGTGCACTAAGGAGCATTATACTGCCGTTGGAGCAATAAGGAGCATTATACTGCCATTGGGAGCGATAAGGAACATTATACTGCCATTGGGGGTGATAAGGAGCATTATATTGTGGGTAAGGGCAGTAAGGTTCATTGTACTTCCATTAGGGACGATAAGGAGCATTATACTGCCGTTGGGGGCAATAAGGAGAATTATACTGCCGTTGGGGCAATAAGGAGCATTATACTGCCGTTGGGGGCAATAAGGAGCATTATACTGCCGTTGGGGGCGATAAGGAGCATTATACTGCACCTGGCGACATTAAGTAACATTATACATTATACACATAGTTAACATTAACAGTGACTGGGAGAAATATTCATGTCTCAATAAGCGGCGACAGAGATTGGCAAAGGTTCCCTCCTGCTGTCTGCACAAGAGCCCTCATGTATGAAGACAACAGGGATGATCACCAATCCCTTCTGCCACCATTGCAAAGTATCAGAGGTTGGGGACAGTGGGCAGCAAAGGAAGGTTTCTCTGGGCCGCTGTCATAATGAATGACCTGCGAGACAGGCTTAAATGCGCCAAAATGTTCCAAAAATGCACCAACATTTTATTGCAAAATTGTGGCTCACAGTATGTCAACTAAAAGGTGGTATAAATGTAGACTAGACAGTATAAAGATATAGCACTGTGACAAATATGGCATCTATTCAGGCTGCCCATCTAGGTTTGCACTGCCTGTTAGTAAATCTGGGCTATGGTATTGCCCAGGGGCTTCCTCAAATCTTATTGATTCCTATTCTGAACGTCTAAAGATGGCAAGAAACAAGATACTGTTATGTTGTAGTAGCAAGCAACATCTCCGTGTAAAGTAGCATGCTCGGTGGTTAAAGGTGGCCTTCAGCCAAGATGTGGAGAGAGGGAAAGCAATGCTGATAATCTCCAAGAACCAGTTTTTATCTCTCCAAGCCAAAGTCAATACTCAAAAGATTAGAGGCGAGCTGTGAACAATGGCTATCAGGGTGGCGATATGTTACAAGCCCTCAATGTCATATCACCTATCTATTAATCAGAGAGGGGAGTTTGCACTTAATCACCCGATGTTTGACTGAAGGGAGTTACTCCCATTATTTTGAGTACAGGCTAATATTAGGATTGGCGGAGAATACATATAGTACACCACCCAGTCGGTAAGAGGGCAGCTCTCTTGCCAATTCCGCATATGTACATATTCTGTATGACTATATGGATACCAGCATTTTCAAGCTTGGTACAGTATACTAGAAACCTGTGTAGATCATCTCACTTCACACTTTTTGTTGGGTAGTATTGATTGAATACTAGGACATATTTCCATCAAGGCCATATTATATACTCACCAAGAGCTGCAGGTTGTACTATAAGCTGTTCCAGCGGCGTAGCTTTTACTGTTGAATGTACATGAGCACTTTTCAAGTGGAATACAGCCGGAGTTGTTGATGTCATCAAACACGGTTCCTAGAAGAAACGGCAAAGTTACTTGATGTCCTCTACGAGAAGTAAATGTGTCTCAACACAAGGTCCCGTAAAACTTAAGGGATTCCTTGGAACCCATCTGAGGGTTCCCGTGAATAAAGTGAGTTTGAGATGGATGAAGATACTCTAAAATGGTTTCCAGTTACTGGGTTAGTAGCTCTTAGAAAATCCAAAAAAATACCAACCTGGAGGGCAGAAGCAACCATCTAAGCAGTGGCTTTCACATAATGTACTCCTCTCTGGGTTGGTGCAAGTGTCGGCACATGGAGATCCACATTCCTTATATTCCATGTTGTGAGGACATGATTTATCTGGAAGAGAGGAAGGGTAATATTAAGGCCAAGGACGGTGAAGAGTGCAGACATGCAATATCTAGAACATCAATGTGAATAGTGAGCCCCCCCCATTGTTGGACTCACTGTAGAAGACACTTACGGCACAGATCTTTGGTTCTCCAGTTCTTTGGTTCTCCTCCAGCATGAGCGCATTGCCTTGAGTACTCAGCAAAGGTGTCACACAGAAATTCAGCAGTAGTTTCGCTAACAGACCGGCACAAGTCTTCTACACAAGCTTCGATGTATTGCTCAACAGCCACCAATTCATGACATTTTGAAAAGGATTCACTCAGAAGGATCGACTCACACATGTTCTCCTATCATAAACAAACAGAGGCCTTAAAGACTAGGACAATAAATCAATGTAGCTGTAACTATAGTATTGTACGACTATTCTTAGGGTGAGCTATGATATTATTAGAACAAAATACATAAGGGTGGTGTTAGAAACATAATCTATGACGGGAGAGCACGGAAACTTCCTATTGTGGCCCCAAGTGGTGGACATTGCTCCATGCCGTCCATATATCCTACTAGAGCCTATAGACAGAAGTTGTTTAAGAAGTTTAGGCAATGGGGTACGATATGCTTCCAGAGTCACTATGGTATAACAGTATATGAGGATTTTTATGAGTTCTGTACAGTGCCATAACTAAAGTCTTTTGGGCCCCCTACCTCATCCCTACAGTGATTTTTGATAGTTCTTAGTAGTTTTATCCACCTTAGTGTGGTTAGGGTAATCTGAGGGTCTCCTTGGTTTATGGGCCAGATGGAAGCTGCAATCTCAATACTGATGCCAGTGCTTATGGGCCCCCCTAAGGTTCCTGGGCCCCGGTGTGACTACACCCTCTCCAGTTACCCCCCTGGTTCTGTAATTACATAGTCAGTGCAGTTGCTCTTGGGTGTAGGCAGCACATCAGGACACTGTTCGGTGGGTCCATCCAACTTCTGTAGATTTCCAAACTGATTTTCAGTTATTTGGACACCTAAGGAAAAGATTTATTGTAAGAGAAATCCAAATGATTTTCTCTATAAGAAGAGATTTTTCACTCCTATGAATGACGTTGTTAGAATGTTACATCAATACATCATATGTATCGATCTACTTATCGGATAGAAATTCCGTACATACATTAATATATCATCAATGGAATACAATTATGTTGACGTAGAAGTCGAAAACTAACCATTGGAATAGAACTCATTGTGGACTGAGATGCCATTGAAGTCCCCACATAACCCACAGGTCTGGTTGGAATATTTCTCATCCAGTTCCAGCTGAACAAAAAGAAAGAAGAAAGATCTTGTTCTAAAGAGAATTCGCAACCAAGATATATTCTTTTTCTCCTAATTTCCCAATATAGTAAAGACTTGACAATTCTAGACTCTTACCAGTAGACTATCATCATCGTTCCACATGAAGACCAGCCCAAGCTTGGAGGTCAGGGAGAGATAGGCACCATGTTTCTCAATTTGGATGCCAGAACCGCTGAAGGGCAGTTGGACTCTGTACAAACACGGGAGTAGAACCGTTAATAAATGACATATCTATACCGATTTTTTATTTTACCAGTACAATGGGTAATAAAATAACTTACTCTTTTCCATTCACTAAGATGGTGTTTGGATTGATCTGTACTGCAAGTCCATCAATTTTCATAGTGATCTTGTCAATGCTTGGAACGTTGTTGACAACGGTACGACGGATTTGGATGTTGAAGTCCTCATAGGCGCTCTTACAATGAGACGCGTAGATATAATTACAAGTACCGGGGAAGTAGAATATGTCTCCATCAAAGTTCTTGTAGTGAAAGTTCCCCCAAGTACTGCAAACTCGGTTATTGTGAGCCGTGTTGATGGCTGCAAGTGAAAAACCTGATGTGACTTCGGTCATAGTTAACAGAAGGATAATGGCCAAAACTGGTATATTATATGGAATCCCTTAGACTCGATAACTTTCATAATAATAGAAGATTATGGACTTACCTCTCACGACGGTGTTTGTCACTGGGATCACTGATATTCTTGGCGGTCCGGTTAACAAAACTGTAAATAATTAGATAGGAGAGCGATCTATAATATTTCATGGCATCATCATTGATGGATTACGTGTCAATTTACATCCTCGCGTATTGTTATAGTATTGGTATAGCACAGATTTACAATATATAAGCGGACAATTTTGACTTTTAAGACTTACTTGTCGGCTGCTGTTTCACTTGTTGTTGTTGTTCTTGCTGTTGTTGTTCTTGTTGTTCTTGTTGTTGCCCTTGTCCTTGCAATGTCTCATCAATGGTGTAGTCAACGGTTTCATCGACAGTGTAATCGCCATAATCCTGAGCTATAGTTACATATAATAAGCGTATTTAGTCAAATATATATTGTAGATTGGTTTCTTACTGTTAAAGTCAACTATAGACCATGTTTATAGGATCTTTAGGTTTGGTTATCCCTATACATTGTACAAAGGTTTTCATGATTTCTTAAGTGTTTCTTTTTAACATGTTAGAATATTATCACTCTGTATATCTCAAATATCTTAAAGACGATTATACATATTTCCGGAAAAGTGAATGTCTAAATGGTGTAAGGAGCAAAACTAAATAAGCATAGGCTTGGAAAAGAAAGAACACAACATTACACCTTTCTTCCCGTAACCCATGTCTAGATAGGCAGTGATATTACGACACGCCTGTTTTCTAACCTGCTTATTGCTTCGGTGCTGAGATTTCAGCAGGTTTTCACAATGTGTACACAGACGTAGAAGAGTTCAGATTTTTAAAGATTTAGATACATGGGGGATAGAATAGATGGATATATGAGAGTGACGTAGATAGGGAACGTAGATAGATAATGGGATGATATATAAATGGATGATAGATAGATAGATAGATAGATAGGAGATAGATAAATAGATAGATAAAAGATAGATGAAATGGATAGATGATAAATAGATAGATAGATAGATAGATAGATAGATAGATAGATTGGATAAAATAGATAGATAGATAGATAGATAGATAGATAGATAGATAGATAGATAGATAGATAGATGGAATGGATAGATAGATAGATAGATAGATAGATAGATAGATAGATAGATAGATAGATAGGACATAGATAAATAGATAGATAAAAGATAGATGAAATGGATAAATGATAGATAGATAGATAGATAGATAGATAGATTGGATAAAATAGATATATAGATAGATAGATAGATAGATAGATAGATAGATAGATAGATGGAATGGATAGATAGATAGATAGATAGATAGATAGATTGGATAAAATAGATAGATAGATAGATAGATAGATAGATAGATAGATAGATAGTAGATAGATGGAATGGATAGATAGATTATAGATAGATAGATAGATAGATAGATGATAGATAGATAGATAGATAGATAGATATGAGCTAGATCGAGACAATATTTTTCTTAACACATGTGTACGCGTACTATTGTTCCATGTTTACATGGATTACACCATTTGTGTGAATCCTTGGACTGCTCTAAGTCTGGTCATACACAGCCAAATGCTCTTATGGATGAAATATATAGTACTGTCCTTATACACATGCATATATTGGCTCAGCCAAATACGTATATTGTATGTAGGGAAATCCACTGCTAGACTCTTCTAGAATTGGTTTATTTCCCTGAAAACCAATGGATTTACCATCAGGGTAGACTCTCATACATATTAGATCGAATGAATTTGCCAGCGAGAAACTAAAACAGAATATTCTACATCACCTTCCATTGGATTAGGGTTATTGGCAGTGTTACTTCTAGGTAAAGATTCTCTTCTTAAAGTTATTTTTATAGATTCTATTTTTATTCTTATTTTTAATTCAATTTCAATAGCACACAATACAATATAATGGATGGGTAAAAAAAAATTCCAACATCACATCATTTATTTTCCATATTCCATGAAACTGATGATTGGAAACTATAACATCTAATATTAGTATCTCCAGTTATTAATACTATTTTACTTTTTTACTAGAAAAGACAGAATACTCACCCTTTATTGGGCTCAAGAGGACTAGTAGGATCCACAGCGGGACCCTTTGGAAGGTTCCCATCTTCTTAGTAGCTGTGACCAGTACAGTGGATGTAGGCAAGGAACGGGATGGTCAGTCTGATGGTGATCTTTATATACACCTGTAAAAGCAACTTGGTGCCATGCCAGGATTGCTCCACACAGGTAACCTGGGAGGAGCTGCAGGTCTCTGTGCAGGTGTATAGGAGGATGCTGGAATTAGGTGTGGACTGTATGCCGAGGTGCATGCCTCGCTCACATGAAATTCATGATATGCAGGAATAGAATGTATTATATGGATTTACCCTAACATACTATATTATATATAAGATAGATAGATAGATAGATAGATAGATAGATAGATAGATAGGAGATAGATAGATAGATAGATAGATAGATAGGAGATAGATAGATAGATAGATAGATAGATAGATAGAGTGACATATAAATAGATAGATAGATAGATAGATAGATAGGAGATAGATAGATAGATAGATAGATAGAGTGACATATAAATAGATAGATAGATAGATAGATAGATGATAGATAAATAAATAGATAGATAGAGTGATTGATTGAATGATTGATTGATAGATAGATAGATAGATAGATAGATAGATAGATAGATAGAAAGAGTGTTAGATAGATAGATAGATAGATAGATAGATAGATAGATAGATAGATAGGAGATTGATAAATAAATAGATAGATAGAGTGATTGATTGAATGATTGATAGATAGATAGATAGATAGAGTGTTAGATAGATAGATAGATAGATAGATACAATCAATCGATCAATAGATAGGAAATAGATAGATAGATAGATAGATAGATAGAGTGATAGATAGAGTGATAGACAGAGTGACATATAAATAGATAGATAGGTAGATACGATAGAGTATTTCCTTATCTTTCCTTCTGAATCTAGTTATCCAGAGATAAGTATCACACATACCTATATCCAGAAGGGCAGGTAATACATGGCACATCTATAAGAGGGACAGCTCCTTATATCCGTTTTACCTTACTTTCTGTATTTTTTTTTTCTTTCAAGAAAAAGTCATCCTTTAATACAATCAGATTACGAAGCTGGTTAATAACATTCAATAGGGTTTAACAGAGGGGCTACTTTGTGGGTTCACTGATGTATTGATATCCTACATTGTTGGTCATCCAATAAGCTGTGTTTAATGGGAACCTGCCACATGGAACATGTAGTTTGATCTGCGGATTTCATGGTAAAAGATCCGATATAACTTGTATATTATTAACCCAAATCTCTCCTCATTCTGGGATTTCCTTATTCATGTGGACGGTGCTATTCGGTGACTGACAGCGATCTGTGTATGCACAGTCGTAGAGGGGAGGCTGCCAAGGCCAAGGCGAGGCCGAGAATGAGCAGAGATATATGTGAATAATATACAGATTATACTGAATCGTGTTGCACATTCGTGTGGTACTTTTATTTAGTATCTTCATTGGGATGAATATAGTAACAACGTAGGAAAGTTGAAGAAAAAATTGTAAATGTAATAAAAATTTGCAAATTTTCAGGGCCTAGCTTTAGACATTTTTTAATATAGCTTGGGCTACAAATATTTTCTCTGGCATACAATAATAAAGTTTATATTGCTTGTTTTCCTGCGCCCTGGAGGTATGACTTATCCAGAAATGCCTTCCTATATTATAGTGAATTTCATGTAATATGAGCTCTCTATAAACCCATAGGCTCCGTATTGTACTGAATGGAGACTCTCATTGCTTTACAACTAGAATTGCTTTCATAATTGCTTAGCCTAGTAACGGGAACAACAACACTAAGGAGAGGCTGCTATAGTTATGGAGGAAGGTCCTGCTTATTTATGGGGTCACGAGGCTTTCTTGTCTCCCAAAAATTGCTGAAAATATTGGCATAAATAACATGGTAGGGCACAAAGAGGACATCTTTGTGTTAAGCTCAGGCCCCATTCACATCTGCACTCAGGTTTCCATTCGAGGACCTCCCGAACAGAAACCTATACGTATTAAAAAGTGGTTACCTGGGAACCCTGTGGACCCCATAGACTATAATGGGGTCGATGTGGTTTCCGCTCAGTTTCCGCACAACAGTTTCAGCACTGTTCTCTCCGTATGTTTTGTCCATAAACCGCACCTATCTCATTACATATGGGGTCCATGTGGTTTCCTTAGGTAACCACTTTTTAATGCATATACGTTTCCCCAAACTCCCCAAATGGAAACCCTAAAGGTGATGTGAACCGGGCCTCAACTGTTTATTGGTTTCAAATAGTGGGTGGGATGGTAGAAAGTATATATATATATATATATATATATATATATATATATATATATATATATATATATATACATGATACTGCCCATTGAGTAAAACTGAAAGCAACCATTGCTAACATATCCAGTATCATCTTGTACACAATCTTCTGTTATTACCACTATTCTTTATGTTCCATTCTAGTTTAGGTATTGTGAGTGGGATTATTAGTGTTTGTTGCCTTAACTAGGGTATTTATGTACAAGGCTAGTGCCAGGGGCATAACTTGAGGGGGTGCAGAGGGTGCAGTCACATCAGGGCCCAGGAGCCTTAGAGGGCCCATAAGCACTGGTATCAGTATTGAGATTGTAGCTTCCATCTGGCCCATAAGCCAAGGAGACCCACAGATTACCCGAACCACACTAAGGTGGATTAAACTCCTTATCATCCGTAACCATCACTATCAAGAATTCACTGTAGGTAGGGGGCCCCAGACAAAAGATTGCACTGGGGCCCACAAGATTTTAGTTAGGCCACCGGCTAGGGCAATGAATGTATGTATTAGTATGATGTAATGATAGATCTTTTTTTTTAAAGGGGGTCTACCACCTCATCAAAGCATATTCACCTGTCACCACCATGTTATAGAGTGTGATAAACAACATACTGCTCACATAGGATGTGTGATGTCATAGCGATGTCAAAGCAGTGGGAAGTTCAACTTCCACTGCATGGGGTGGGTCAACAAAACATGGTCAGGGTAGGGGTCTGACCATCAAAAACAGTGCTCAGGAATCTGAACGCTTGCCCCTAGTTCACCCAGGTATGGTGTTTATTATTGTAATGTGCCCTGTCAAGGGGCGTTCACACCTGCACCCATGTCTGCCCGCCGAGTCATCGTCCTATTCTCCAGGGAAACTGGATAGGGGACGGCTTCCCGGTGGTCAGTTTTAAAACCCATTCACCAGTGTCTGTATGCAGCCTCTCCGTGGGGAAACCGTTTTTCTTGGCCGGATACAAAGTCATACACAAAGACAGGACAAAAAACGGTTTCCCTGCACAGAGGCCGCATACGGACATCGGCGGTGTGCTTTTAAAACCCATTCAAATTAATGGGTTTTAAAACTGACTGCCGGGAAGTCGTCCCCGATGTAGTTTCTCTGGGGAATAGGACGGAGACCCATTGGGAGGACGCGGGCGCAAGTGTGAACGCCCCCTTACAGGGTGGAAGCAGTTGAAGATGGTTGGGGGAGGTGGTAGACTACCATTAACTATTTGGATTGAAATGGACAGCATGCATGTTTATACTACTGTAGATGGCGATCCCAAAACTTGCCCCTAAATTCCCAGGAGTAGCTCCTATTCCTATGCCAGTTTGGAAATGGACATTGAAGATTTCTGCCTGTATTCAGTGAGCACAATCTTCTCCTTAACTACGTTCTTCTGTAATTCCTCCTAGATATGTATGAATAATTTGACTACTGGGTGTCACCATTTGTCTGGTCAATGGGAATGTGTTCTGTGTCACTGTCCAATAGGTGTTACAGAGTATACACTGACACTCCTTATTGACAAAGGGAATACTAATACACAGTTGTCAATATGATTTCATTCCCAGGGTTTGTAATAAAGGAACGTCCCAATGCAACAACATTTTTGTTACCAAAGCAGACCCTGTTTATTCTATATACCCAGAACCCAGGAATTTACTATGTATTTATTCTGTATTAAAATTTGCAAAATTAATCAATGACTTATGTTAACATAATTTATATAATCACATATTAAATCAGAAAAAAACACGAAGCTTGACTAAACCAATGGGATTCCAAATGCATAGCAGAGGAGAACATTAAACATAGTAAATCGATGGCTCCCTCCCCTTTAAACATTAACCAATCTTTGTGCCAGTAACCCTTGCTGTTTCTTTAGACTGTAGGGGACAGGATTTCGGTCTGGGCTGCAAATTATCATTGCAAATGCTTTGTTTGTTGGATCACACCGCAATGCAAAGTATCGCTACCAAAAACATATATCTATGTATCCTTACTTATATATACACACATATTAAAGCAAATATGTACTCGACTCCTTATCTGTGGACATATTCTTTTTTTGTGTATATATTGTCTTGTTGGCCTTGCAGTAGTGGAAATATTAATAAGCTCTATGTGTATCTGTGGGGTGGGGAACCAAACCCGGACATAATGTTTTTTCCACAAAATGGCATTTCTGTAAGTAGTTCCATTGTTCGCTCAGGAGGTTTACCAGGAGTAAGAAATTGATGATCTGTCCTTGACGGGTCATCGATATCAGTTTGGCCAAGGTCCAACACTCAGCACTCCTAGCAAGCAGCTGTCTAAAGTGGCCTCTTCTGAATATAGTGCCGTACATTGCATAGTAGCGGTGCTCGATATCACAGTTCAGTCCCATTCTTTTGAATAGGACTGTGCTACAGGATACAGTGATGTCACTAGAAATGGCGGACATGTGACGTCACCAAACAGGCTCGAATCGGGTCAAAGCACAGGAGAGGTAAGTGTTTTTATGTTGTCTGACCTTCCCTCTGAAAAGACCCCTGGGTATAATGATAGCAGTGTTGTAGGGTTCCCTTACCTATCCCCGCTCTTGATCACAGCCGCATCCGCAGAAGGAAAGCGCCGGCGACCATGAACAGGAGTGAGGATCAGTAAGTAAATAGGGCGACTCAAGCGGGTAATGGCCTATTAAAAAAAACCCATCAGGGGCTCATCCCTAATGTCCTGGGCCCTGTGGTAGTGGCTACTGGAGCTACCCCGGTAGTTATAACCTGGCAGTATGGTAAGTCCCTGGAAAATCACCACCACTACCATCACCATGGAACCACCACCAATTTTATATTGATGACCTATCTAAAGGCCCAGTTATTAACATCATAGTCCCAGAAAACTTCTTTAAACCCTATTGACTGCTAGTGTAGGCCATTGATGGGGCTTAAATTAATTTGCATGACCACTGAGTGAGAGGTCACTTGACCACTCCGTTTGGTTTGACTAAACCCATGACATGAGCATTGTCACTTGTCATAGCCTATTATTTATGTAATTGTGGGGGCTAGGACATCTCTAGTTATGGGCCCCTTGTTTTTCAATATCTCAACACAGAGCGCTCCCTGCTGTTAAAGGGTTTAGTGGGAGTTACATATTGATGACCTGATCAGTGGGGGTATGACCTCCAGGACCCCTATAAATTATCTATTGACGAGTCTGCATCATTTGCAGCAAGTGTCATACAAGGCAGAGGGGCTTTTCTTGGTTTTGTAGATGTTGTGATGAATGAAGGTGACCTGTGAAGTAGAGTTGACACTAAATATAGTATAGAGCTGATCTGTGGGAGTCCTGTGTATCAGACTCCCATGAGCAAATAGTGAGGACCCATATTAAGGAGAGCTCACCAATATCTAAGTCCCGGATTACCTCTCTAAGGTAACCTACTGCCCCTATGTAGCTGCACAGGTTGCACCAATGATGTGTCCGCTGCTGTTGCCAATCCCTTTAAAGAGGCAAATTATTACTGGAAGTATTGCAGATTCACTCCCATTGAAGTCAATGGATAGTGAGCTACAGTAGTGGCGCCTGGCCGCTATACAGGACATAGAGGGATCTGCTTCCAGCACTGTACAGTATACCAGATATATAGGTGACATAGGAGAAGGTTTGTAGATAAGGTTTGCTTGTTTTCCAGGTTGATACTCCTGGAGGGGATTATAGAATGGAAACAAGTTTGGCCTTGTTGGTTGAACGGTGCAAACAATGGAAACTACAGTTCAGTGTTTCCAAATGTAAGATACTGCACTTGGGGAGAAGGAACCCTGTATCTGAGTATGGTATTGACTGCTCTGTCTTAGCAAGGACTTTCAAAGAGAAGTATATATAGATCCTAATATCTGACAGGGAAAGCAAGTAGGATGCTCAGCTATATAGCTAGAATAGGAAGAGGGCGATTGTGTATAAAGCATTGGTGAGACCACATATGGAATACTATGTGAAGTTCTGGAGACCCCACATCCAAAAAAAGACAGATAAAATAGGATAGGTGGAAAAGTTGGTCGTCAAAGTGGTGGAGGATCTGAAGCGTGTAACATATCAGGAGAGGCTTAAAGAACTTTATCTGTATAGTCCTGCGGAAAGACGAGAAAGGGGAACATGACTGAAACCATTAAATATATTAAAGGTAGAAATAAGGTTCAGGATGGAAGTAGTTTAATAAAAAAAACTAGGGGTTCAAGGGGCACAATTTGAAATTGATAAGAGTAAGATCAGAACTAATATCAGGAAGTCCAATCTATTATTATACTCTGGGGGTCTCCTCAGACCCTAAAGTATGATAAGTAAAATCCAAGGGGTAACATAGCAAACACCTATACTCACCTTGCTTCACCTCTCCTGGGCATCCGTGTTGCATCTGGTAGCATCCAGCAGTTCCCTGACTTTCTCTACCTACCCCTTCCAGCCTCCTGATGAGGTCATGCACCATGGGGGCCTGTGTTTGGGCCTCAGCAGTCAAGTGGGCCAGGGTGACATCACAATTCTTGGACCTAACATCATGACCACTGACGTCCA
The DNA here is from genome assembly GCF_031893055.1 of Leptodactylus fuscus. NCBI lineage: Eukaryota > Metazoa > Chordata > Amphibia > Anura > Leptodactylidae > Leptodactylus > Leptodactylus fuscus. Next base: position 21,829,632 of record NC_134271.1, on the reverse strand, counting down.
ATCACAGATCTAAGCAGGTGACGTCATACAGAGACTAGAAAAGGTCAGAAGAGGACTCTGGGGGACTACCAGACACCCACAGAATGCTGCCAGTATGTCGCCGCACTTCTCCTGGGCCTCCAACCCTTATATACCGAGTCTGCAGAGACCCCAAAGTATAATAGTTCAAGGTTTCTGTTTGAGCCTTGAACTTTTGGAACATTTGGGTCAAATTCTGTTCAATCTGAATCATTTGCTAATCTCTAGTAAGGGTGGGACCCAAAGAATGGACAGTGTGAACCCAACGTCAGTATGAAAAGACATGTTTAGATGAAGATGAAAATTGCAAGTGATAATAAGTAGTCTGAAGATGCAAAAAACATGTCATACAAAAGTCATGGTTTTTTTTTTGGCAGTCTGTCCTCCATGATCCACCCTACATGCCACCAATACCTTTGACTCATCTTCTATAAATTGTCAAGCCTAGTTCTTCCCTAAGTATATTTTAAGAAAGACCATGTTAATTCCAATCATATATCAATCTTGTCTTGTGCCACCTTGACTTGACCCTGGGGGCTGAGCTGGTTTATTGCCCTTTCTACAAATACGCTTTACATCTGACTCAGTTAGTATGACTATGTATGATATCAAATTGCAAAATTATGTATTAACCAAATGTCTCATCAGAATGAAAGAATTTTCATACATCTCACTTATACTAAGATTTCATGTGACAGAAGTAGTTATGTTTGTATATTTAGACAGCCAAAGAAAACATTGCACAATTGTGGAAATCTACATATACATTTAGACAGATACATGTATTCAGTGATGCTTAAACAATACAACGTCTGTCTTCTTTCCAAGATATATGATGGTGCTAGACACGACTATGGGATTGATAAGTTGCCTATTATTGATAAGTGGACAAAAAGTTTACAAAACATTTCATATTGTTTGTCTAAAAGATTAAACCTATGGCTGGATGTGGACCATTCACTTCAATGTAGGTGAGCTGCAATATCAGATATGAACAGGGGTCGAGCCATTTCTGGGAAAAGAGTAGACTGTGTTTGCTATTCCCAGACAACCGATTCACCCCCATATAGGGAGTCTGAAACCAGGAAAGTCACGATCAAACCAGCCATAGCACATTGTAGGGATCACTGCTCTAAGCAGTAGAGATGAGCAAACCAATTTAGAGTCTGGTTTGTTACAATTTTTGGAAGTTTGACACCCATGAATTATTGTTATACTCTTCAGAATACAGAGTATATTAGGGCCTTTTCACACAGCATAAGCGCTCGGCTCATTCCGAGCCGTACACGCAAGCGCTTCTAAACACTTCCCATTCACTTCAATGGGAGCGCTCGTAAAGCCATTGAAGTGAATGGGAAGTGTTTAGAAGCGCTCGTGTGTACGGCTCGGAATGAGCCGAGCGCTTACGCCGTGTGAAGGGGCCCTTACTTGTAGGCCCAAGCAGAGTGTAGAAAAATAATAGCAAGTCATGCTCACTTTCCCTCACCTCACTTGGTTGTCCTCACGGCACCCAGTGTTTGGATATCTTCTGGCCTCTTCAGGCCTCCTGGGTGATGTCAGCTGTCCCTGAAGACCAGTGAAGGCTGTGAGTGGGCCTAAGCAGTCACTTGGGGTGTGTCAGGTCATTGACACTTTAACACAATTGTTATTACAACGACGCACCACATATGACACATCTGCTCAAGCACAGGTCTCAGTGGTCCCAAAGGATGGCTGATATCACCCAGGAGGTCAAAAGAGGCTAGAAGACACCCTGGAAGGAACGTCTAATGTTGAGAAGATGCCCAGGAGAGGTGAGGGATGATGAGCATGACTGTGTATTATTTTTCCACCCCTACCCTGGACCTCTGATTATTTTACTTTGGGGTCTTGAGTCACCCCAAAGTATTATAGCTGGACTTCTGGTTCATACCAAAATGAAACTGGCGGCTAAACCTCACGAATATTTAGAAAACTAATCTAGCAATAGTCATATCTATAAATGGTCCTATAGATGAAACATTGAAAAAACTCACATTTTTAGAAATATGAAAATGAGGCTTAAATGCAATAGGCTTGTCAGGGCCTCATGTTCTCAAACTTGAACGCCCATTGCACTTGTACTTCCTTTGCATATTTCTAAAAACTGTACCATCTATAGTACTATCTCTTGATGGTGCTCAGTATAATGTCCCAATATTGAGTTTCCTGGTGACAGACTCACTTTAAGAACCTTGTTTGGCCTCCTGGCCGCCATGGTAACCCTTGAAAATCCAAAGATCACTTCCTTCTTTCTGTAACCCCTTAAATGCAGTGCTCAGTACTATTGACCTGGCAGAATCGGCGCTACCTTAGTCTGTGACAGTAAGTATATTACAGCTGGCCCCTATGGGCAATGACACAGGCCCAGTTACTCTTCCCACACCAGCACTGTACTACTTCATTCCATTCATTTCCTGTTCAGAATGGTGTTTTTATGCATTTTTACAATTTTTTTTGCATTAGTTTCACAATACAACAGGTATGACATTCCTCCAGATCTTTTTTCATAAATTTCTTTACAAGGAAAAAAAAAAAATTGGTTGAAACAAACAGGGTAAAAACATGTGAACAAAAAATTCATGCGAGAAACGTGTTAAAGATAAGATAAAATAAGATAATCCTTTAATAGTCCCACAGTGAGGAAATTTCAGCATGTTACAGCAGCATAGTAATACAGATACAGGATAGTACACAGTAATATATTACAGACGTAGACACACATATGCTGAGAAGAGAAGATATACTAGGTGTCCATAGCAGCTAAGGAACAGAAGAGAAAGAAGGAAGACTTCATGGTCATCGTCATAATCATTAGTTCTCTGTGCAGAGTGATCTTCGCTTGGACTGATGTAGATTATACAGCCTGATCGCGGTTGGAAGGAAGGACTTGCGATAGCTCCTTCTCACACTTGGGGTGAAGCAGACGGTCACTTACAGTGCTGCCAAGTCCCATCAAGGTCCCATACATGGGGTGGGATCTGTTCTCCCGCATGGAGCTCACTACAGACAGTATCCTTCTGTCACCCACCACCTGTACTGGGTCCAGGGGGCTCCCCAGGACAGAGCTGTCCCTTCTGATCAGCCTGTCAAGTCTATTTATGTCCCTGGTTGATATACTGCTTCCCCAGCAGGCCACACCGAAAAAAGATGGCTGAAGCAACCACAGAGTTGAAGAAGGCCCTAAGAAGTGGCCCCTGGACTCTGAAGGCCCTCAGCCTCCTGAGCAGGTAGAGTCTGCTGTGGCCCTTTCTGTGCAGCGCCTCCAGGTGATCAGCCCACTCTAGTTTATTATTGAGGATCACGCCCAGATACTTATAGGTCCTGACTATCTCAATACATGTTCCTTGGATCTTCACCGGGGTCGGAGCCCCTCTCAATTTACTAAAGTCCACCACCATCTCCTTGGTCTTCCCAGCATTAATCCTGAGCTGGTTCTGCTGGCACCATTCAACAAAATCCTGGTATAAGTCTCTGTATTCCCTATTGTCGCCATCAGTGATAAGGCCGACTATAGCAGAGTCATTGGAGTACTTCTGTAAGTAACAGCTGGATGAGTGGTGCCTAAAGTCAGCAGTGTACAGTGTGAAGAGAAATGGGGCAAGAACTGGACCTTGTAGTGCCCCCGTACTACAGATCACAGTGTCAGACACACAGTCCTGGGCTCTCACATACTGAGGGCGGGTTGTCAGGTAGTCTAGGATCCAGTTGGACAGGTGGTGGTCCACTCCACCAAGGTTCAGCTTCTCCCTCAGTAGCCCTGGCTGAATGGTGTTGAACGCACTGGAAAAGTCAAAGAACATTATTCTTACAGTGTTCCTGGGTTTCTCTAGGTGAGAGAGAGCTCTATGAAGAAGGTGGATGATGGCGTCATCTACCCCAATGCCTGGCCGATAGGCAAACTGGAGGGGGTCCAGAGCGGAGATCACTAGGGGGTGTAGGTGTTTCAGCACCAGTCTCTCTAGTACCTTCATCATGTTTATCATGTTCGTTTCACAAGCCTGAATAAAAATCCATAAAATCCTGTGACTAAAAAGAAAACCTATTGGATTGAAAAGAATAGTATTTGTCTGGCATGACTTTAAAAAAAAAATCTGAAAAAGTAAATAAAAAATAAGAAGTCATGTTTGCCCTAAATATGACTTTAAGCTCCTGCTTTGTGCACTTCGTGTATATTATGTTACACATTGTGCTATTGCTGACACTGGATCTCGAGTGCTTTATTAATAATAGCGCCATTTCATTCCTTTACCGGAGAAATAATACTCTGTTTATCTTGCACTCAGTACGAGTCGAAAAAATGTTCGAGCCTTCCTGTATTGACAATCACGTTGTTGCCCTAAGGCATGTAGTTCACGTTGAAGATGCCAGAGTAAACTTTTTGTTTCCGAGCCAACAAAACTGCAATTTTTACAGACAGGTGTCATTGTTCTATATAAATACATAAGCAAAAGACAAACAAAAGCCATCGGCTCATCATTTTACTTATTACCCAGAGGCTTAGCGATGAGGAAACCTCGCCGAGGTGTTGTCCTTCAAAATATTTAGACAACGTGGTTAATCTGTGCTGATATTTGGGTCCTTTACATGGAAAAGCCGTCTCATGAAGATGAGCTATTGTTTATATTACGCTTAATCTCTGAATAACTGTCCTGAATACACAGTTTAATATCGCGGTACTCGCACGCCAGCACGACTTTTATGTCAATGGAAATATTACGTATGGATTGATGCAGCAATAAAGATGTTTTTTTTTATGTTCGCTGTTGCAAAAGTGGTCAATAAATATCTTTAATAGCTCCACTCTCACTTTCCTTTCTATAAGACCAAAATATTACTATTTTGGACTAAGAAAATATTTGTCAGATTGGCCTTAACCCCTATTAGCTTCATTAAGATCGAAAATCACTCTCGAGAATGTCCCTTTTTTTATGAAAATTTTGGTAAATTTTGGTAAATATCGTTGGTACTTTTGGCTAATTTTATATACTAATGACTTATCCACAGGATAGGTCAACAGTATGTGACATTGGTGTAACTAAAGTCTTGTGGGCCTGGTGCAATCTTTTGTCCGGGGCTCCCTACCTCATCCCTACAGAGAATTCTTGATAGTGATTGTTACGAGTACTAAGGAGTTTAATCCCCCTTAGTGTGGTTAGGGGTAATCTGAGGGTCTCCTTGGTTTATGGGCCAGATGGAAGTTGCAGTCTCAATACTGATGCCAGTGCTTATGGGCCCCTAAGGCTCCTGGGCCCCGCTATGACTGCACTCTCTGTATCCCCTCAAGTTACACCCCTGGTGTGTTATCTTTAAATTAGCTAACCAGTGGGTATAGTGAGTCTTCTAGAGGTATCTAAATCCTGGAAAAATCTTTAAGCACAAAAAATGTTGTATGTTCATCTCTTAATGATATGCCGAATATATTTGTTGCTCAGAGATAGATATACACTATGCATGTCTTGAATTTTGAGGTTTTCCCTGTATACCCCTAAAATATCAGTAGACCTTAGATGTCATGGTCAAATAGGAACCAGAGTAGCAAGCTGTCGTTGTTGTGCTTCTGAGTACCTAACAAAGACCTTCACATTTCCATCATTATCTACCTACTAGGACATGCCTGATACATAACCCAATAGAGTTCTTGTCAGTATTAATATTATTGGTATAAGCATAAAAATGGCAGTAATATTTACCAACAAACCCCTCCATCCTCGGGAAAAAAAGTCAGAAAATTACCCCCTCGGCTTATACTCTACTACTGCACCCACAAACTCTGACCATTTTAATTTTTGAAATTTCCCAGTAGCTGCTGCATTTCCCCCCCTCGGCTTATACTCGAGTCAATAAATTTTCCCAGGTTTTTGTGGTAAAATTAGGGGCCTCGGCTTATATTCGGGTTGGCTTATACTCGAGTATATACGGTATGTAGTCAAAAATGCTGACAATCAGGGGCATAACTACCGGGGTAGCAGCAGTAGCAGATGCTACAGGGCCCAAGACACTAGAGGGCCCGGTGGCAGCTGCTGCCGCAGGGTTTTTTTTAATAGGCCATTACCTTCTGGAGTAACTCCAGCACTTAACGGACCCTATTTACTGCAGCAGGGTGCTGCCTGAAGATGGAGAGGAGCAGCCTCTTCCACAGTCCACCTTTTAACAGTAGTGAAGCCAGCAATTGCTTTACCCAAGCAGGGGATGCCTGCTGTCTGGGCCCCTGCCTCCCTGCACTTGCATGGTGACAGCGGGCAGAAGAAACTTCTATCTCCTGCCCGCTGTCCTCAAGCCCTGATACCTTGTGCCAGCATCTATACTAGTAGGTTACAGGACCTGTGACATGACGTCATCAAAGGTCCTTTAACCTACTAAGATAGAATCAGTGTCTTTTGTAGGCAGAGCTATCCAGATTGTACAGGTCAGTGTACAATGAAGGGGAAAGGATTGCAGGCTGTGTGTGAGCAAAGAGGGGGGAATGGGGTTGCAGGCTGTGGGTTTCCCCCTTCCACATCATCCTGAGGGGCTTGCTTGTACCCCATTTCCCCTCTTGCTTATACACACCCTGCACCCCACGTCACCCTCTTGTTCACATACAGCCTGCACGCCCATGTACCCCTCTTGGAGGGGGGGGGGGCATGTCAAAAGTTTCCCACGGGGCCCCGCCATTCCTAGTTACGCCACTGCTGACAATAAAATCTTCATAAATAAGTCATTATACAGTTAAGTAGGAATTATCATGTATACGGCATGCGGAAAATATGAAGTTAAGTGTTTATTGACTTAAAAAAGTTAAAATTAGAATATTAAGTATAACAATCCTTTCTTATGATTGAAGGAAGTGGAAAATCTAAAATTTGCTCGCTCTTAACCTCTGCCTGGCTAAATCAGATAATCATGATTGGGAATTTCCTGGTGCCTCTTTTTCCTTATTGTCTGATACCGCGGCTACAAGTTTCTTTAGGACAGGGCAATATCTGTTCTAAAATGCAACTGAAAAGTTGTGTTAATCATTTTAGATCCTTTGAATGCAAGAAAAATAGTAGCAAACACCTTCCTGCCAGAACACATAGACAGTAGAATTTCATAAATCGGAAAAAGGATTAAAGAGATTAAGAAGAGGTATGAAAGGGATTTCCAGGATTAACAAAATATTACATGATTTAGTCTAAATATTTGCTAACATGGCGAAGGTTTTGTTCAGGCTACTGTTATTATTATCCATTGCTGTCATCTTTCATAGCAGACAGTAACGGACATTAACTGTAGCAGAGTAACGGACATAGATGGAGCCACCTCTATCTGTATCCTGTCCATTCCCATTGACTCTATTGTAGACAGCATTATGGACTTCCATCCTCAATGTCTATGTCTTCCATTGTGTTTGTTTACTATTATAATGGAAGAAAATGTTAGGACTGGAGCCGGCACCTCTGAAGTTGCGCTGTGAGGGCCCCTTCACATGGTGTAAGTGCTCGGCACATTCTGAGCCGTACACGCGAGCGCTTCTAAACACTTCCCATTCACTTCAATGGGAGCACTCGTAAAGCCGGCTTTACGCGCGCTCCCATTGAAGTGAATGGGAAGAGTTTAGAAGCGCTCGCGTGTACGGCTCGGAATGAGCCAAACGCTTACGCCGCGTGAAGGGGCCCTGAGGTGCCGCTTCTTTCCTTAACCGCGCCGGCAGCTTGCTCGTCTCTCAAGGGTTAATTGTCCTTCTCTCCCGAACCTATTTCTTACTTCCGCCGCTCCTGGCTATTCAGCTTCTCTGGTTGTTATCTTCTGGATCTACGTTACTCGTTACTGTTGATGTCTGACTTATGGCCCCAGCTCCCTTTGTTTTCTGCCTGCCAATTCTGTACCTCTGCTCCCTCCTGTTGTGACCACCGCTAGCCTTCTAGACAACTCCTCGTTGAACTCTGATTTTGTAATGCATAGACCCCCTTGAACTGACCCGGCCTTCTGACTACTCTTCCGTATCATCCTTCTGTACTGCACTAGCTCCTGTTACCAACTGGACTGTACGACTACGCAATTATTGACCTATTGCCACCACCTGGAACCTGCTTACTACTGCAACTTCTGCTTCTGATCCTCCTGCAAATGTCTCTAATTCTGTTATACACTGCCTGGCCAAAAAAAAAGTTGCCTTGTGCAACAAGGTACCGTTCCACCCCTGATATAATTATGAACTGTTCATTTCAGGAATTTGCATATATTCTTGAATATATATAATTGAGCTGTAGCCTGTCAAGTGCAGATCAAAATTAAAGGTGTAAAGCGATGTCTACCAACGGAAGAGCTACCAGAGGAAGAGATGTTAGTGCCTTCAAGAAGGGGCAAGTCATTGGATTGCATCAGGCCAACAAATTGACCAAGGAGATAGCCGAAGTAACTGGTATCGGACAGAGAACTGTTCAGCGTATCATACGAGCATGGCAAGATGGTGGAGAACCCCCCTCCAACCGTGGAAAGTGTGGGCGTAAGACTATACTCGAAACTCAAGGTCGTAGGTCCCTAAAGCGACTGGTGAAGAATAACTGCCAGAAAACCACCTTTGAGCTCACACAGATGTTCAACTTGACGGAGCGACACATTTCCAAGCGAACAATGCGACGAGAACTCAAAGGAATGGGTCTCAACAGTTGTGTACCCACACGAAAGCCATTGGTGACAGAGATCAACAGACGTCGGCACCTGTCATTTGCAAGAGACCACAAGGATTGGACCCTAGAGCAGTGGAGAAAGGTCATGTGGTCAGATGAATCACATTTCACATTGTTCCAGAGTGATGGTCGTGTCCGGGTGTGACGAGAAGGACACGAAACACTGGAATGTGCTGGAAAGGAACCTGCGCTGTCACTCACCACCCCCAACGAATCTGCGTAACCTGGGCTCCCTGATGCTCGAGAATTGGATCAAAATCCCTGAGTCTACACTACAGGACATTATAGACTCCATGCCAAGGAGGCGTGCTGTTATTCGTGCTCATGGTGGCCCAACTAAATATTAACACTTGTTACTTTTTTGGGGGCCAGGCAGTGTATGTTGCCCTCGGACAGCAGAATATAGGAGAGTGGAGACCTAACACATCCACTATGGAGAGATACAATACTCTATACATTCATGGTCACATTTTAGCCGGTTTTATCTTCAATGATTATCAGAAGTAGTCTAAGAATTTGAAGGACCTACCTAAGCTATTTATTAATTCACTTTGTCTGCTACACGTTGTACCTAGAACTGGTTTATTTTAAACATTTGGCTGCTTTTCCGAATAGTAACAATTTTAACAATGCTCTATTATAAAACATTGTCACTTATAGACCAGGAGTTCTTTAAAAAAAAATCTCATATCGTACTTGTTTGCCGGCTACCTGTATTTGACTTATACTGTGAGAGATAAATCTTTTGCATGCACAAAGTTCACATATTAACAGACTAAGGAGGAGTTTTCTACTTAACAAGGAATAAGAAACAGAAAAATAAGCAAACAGGTCATAAAAATTGCAGATTGTAATGGGATTCCACAATTTACGGAATGCAAGACTAGAACACATAAACCTTTATGTCATGGGAGCTCCGAGCCTAAAAGGGTTTTCCAGGATTGAAAAAAAATGGAGGTACAACATAAAATAATATTAAGAAAATCTAACCCATTAAATGTCCCAGTGGTCCAACACCTCTGTCCCAGCTGATACTTAATCTATGATGTCATATATATTATGTATTCACGACAGCCAATTGTTCTCAGAGGTGATACTGGCGTGTATGGTATGCAACCTGTGAGCCAAGCTATGCAGGATATGCAAGGCTCTATGGGCTGGCAACGGAATAACGGGACATATAAAAGGATTTTCTAGTTTCAGCAACTAAATGTTATTTTTACATGATAAAACGCTATACAATTTTCCAATATGTCCCTGTGTGCCGTCAAATGACCATAGACTGTATATCACCAATGGGAAAAAAAATTGAAATTTTTGAAAATTGTAGGTTATTCATAAGGTCTAGAATGTTAAGTCAATTGTAGAGAATCAAGCTTGTTTACAGCTTAATGCAAAAAAGCCAAGTATCTTTGTATGTGGCTTTTAAACCAAACGCCACAACTAATTTTGTAGTCTGGAAGCATGCAATCCAAATCTCTGATACTGAACAAAAGAGAAACCTGACCTCAAAAGGCATGTAGGTCATAATTCATGTTTTATAGAGACCGGCGTACAGAAAATATTTGGTAAACCCAGAACATTTAAAGGCTTCAGGCATGTGGACCTGCAACGTTCATAGCCATCCCATATCAGGTATCTACTGAAAGGATTATGCCCTCATTAGGGGCGTAACTTGAGGGGGTGCAGAGGGTGCAGTCACACCGGGCACTAGCATCAGTATTGACATTGCAGTTTCCATCTGGCCCATAAGCCAAGGAGACCAATTACCCTAACCACACTAAGGGTGATTAAACTCCTTAGTACCCATATTTACTGTAGGGAGGTAGGGGGCCCCGAACAAATGATTGCACCGGAGACCAAAAGACTTTATCTATGCCACTGGCTCTCATCTTCATGTTTGGTATTCCTGGACTGGTAAAAACATTTGCCATCACTTTTTTCATCACTATTTAGGTTGCAGAGGTCGAAGCTAAAACCTGGGCCAGAAGCCAAGAATACCCACGAGTTATTCTTACCATACTAACACTGAATATTTTTCATCTCTATTCTCATTTTCAGAGTTGTATTTATAGGAGTTGCACAGTTAGCAGTCGCTACTGGCCCTAAACCCTGCGGGACCGCAAAGGTAAAATATACCACGCCACTGTTCTAAAATATACCATGTAGAAATGGGACCCCATTACAAATTTTGAAAAGGGACCTAAGAACTTCAAGTTACCCCTCTGGTCGTGTTTCTGTTGATTTGGCGCATGTAATTACCAGGCTCTGGTCAAAGCTAAGAGTTGTTTGGAATAAACAGGACCCATTTGTGAGCTATCTGGAGAGACAGCCAAGCCAGTATGTTATGCTCTTTCTGGAGCTCATGAGTTACAAAAATAGTGTAGCCCTAAGTACTATTATTTGAACAGCTCACATTGACCTCTATGAGAGTTACAGAAAAAACATAATACGGGTCTGTTCAGCTCCAAAATAGAATAAACGGAGGCCCAGGGGAGGGGCAGTAAAATAAAAAATGGTGATCCTGACATCTCTTAGCTCTCCTGGGCTTCTTTGCGGTTCTGGTGCACATTCAGGTCTCTTCAGGTCTCTTCCAGTCGCTTTTGTGATGTCACAAACCAACATCCCTTGCCAACACCTTCACGCATTGTTGAATATTGCTCGTTTCAGGGGTAGGCAACATTTGATCAAATTATACTTACCAAGTCCACGAGTGAGGGTTGGGCTGGATCCTCCGAGAAGTTTTCTCCGTGCAGCGTCCCCGCGGCGTCTTCCGGCTCTGAATTCACTCTGCCAGGCATCGGGCCTGGGCAGAGCCGACTGCGCATGCCCGCACTACACGCGGACATGCGCAGTCGGCTCTGCCCAGGCCCGATGCCTGGCAGAGTGAATTCAGAGCCGGAAGATGCCGCGGGGAAGCTGCACGGAGAAGACTTCTAAAGGTAGGAGAAGAACCAGCGTTGATTGGCCGACTGTATAGCATTCGGCCAATCAATGCTGGTTCTGCATCGAACTTTTCCATTCGAATAGCAAGTGGTACTCGATCGAGTACGAGTATTTCGAATACCATAGTATTCGATCGAATACCTACTCGATCGAGTACTACTCACTCATCTCTATTATTAATCCATTTCTGAAGACAAAACAACCACAATATGACAGAAGTAGAGACCTTTATTTTCTATCCTGCCATGTAACATATGATATATTATATAGCATATCTTGGACACGTATGTAGGTGCAGTGCCCCTCTGCGTCTTGTTGGTTCCTTTATGTTTGTTGACACACTCACGGCCGGACCTGGTCTGGCAGCTTTCCGTCTTCTGCATGACAGACAGACGGACAGCTGAGAACAGACTCCGGGCGCTAGTGTGAACCTAGCGTCATAGATTAAGGTCACAGATTAATGGGTCTTGTAAATCTGAAAATCTTTATTTCGTGCTTCATTGGTCAAGCAAAACACCACATACTATTCTCATATGTAGTAACCAAACACCAAACAGTAGATTTAACATACGACATCCATAACATAGGCAGAAGCAGACCTGCAGGTCTTTCCCATAGTTTTTAGTGCCTTTTTTGTTTTTGTGATGATCTGTCCTCGATTGTAGGGTCCATGCATCGGTACTGCAGCACATCTCCCCTTGAAGTGAATGAGAGCTGAGCGGCAGTAATGTCACACCTACTATATAATTATAATGTATGGATTTTTCTGCATTTGATTCCATACACTGTAGACTGTACCCGGCAGCAATGTAAAGTGATCGATGTGAGGCCCGGTGAGAATTTAATGGCCTACCCTGAGAGTTTTAATAAAAATTGACATATTCAATTTATGAGGTTATCCATTTTATAAGATTGATGGCCTCTTCTTAGGATAGACCCTCAATATTAGATCTGAGAAGGTCCAAATTCTATAGGACAGTGCGACAATACCTACAGTATTGTACAGAGAGTGAGCAGTGCAACTTGCAGTATGTGAACAAAACTGAGAGCTGTCTCGGTACTGGTGTTCTGCAGTGGTCCCGGGCATCAGACCCCCACAGATCTAATACTGATAGTCTATTCTAATGATAGGCTATCAATGTTAGAAACTGGATAACCCCTTTAACCTATTGTAAACAAAATTTAAGTTGTCTTATCAGAGTCTAGAACCGTGATGGTGAATCTATCGCACGTGCAGTCAGAGGCCTCTCTATGAGCACCCATCTGTGGAGCAAATTGTACTGTGTATGGGCTACTGTGGAGCAGATTGTACTTTGTAGGGGCCACTTTGCAGCTGATTGCACTGTGTGGGGCCCACTGTGGAGCAAATTTTACTGTGTATTGGCCACTGTGGAGCAGATTGTACTGTGTGTGGGCCCTTCACTATTTTTATCACACAGTATCTGTTTTATAGCAGGCAAGTGGTATTATTACAGACCGTCCATAATCGTCCACAATTGTGGGTCCGCACAGTATTAAGGTTAAATTGTTGTGTTGCCACTTTTTAATAAATTAGTGAGTTTTGGGTTGCAGTTTGGGCACTAGGTCTCTAAAAGGTTTTGCATCACTGTTCTAGAATGTATTAGTTCCAGGGACAAAACGGTGGCTCAGTGGTTAGCACTGCAGCCTTGCAGCACCGGAGTCCTGGGTTCAATTCCCACCAGGAACAATATTTGCAAGGCGTTTGTATGTTCTCCCTATGTTTACATGGATTTCCTCCCATACTACAAAGACATACTGATAGGGGAAAAAAAAAGTACATTGTGAGCCCCATGGGGCTCACAATCTACATAGAAGAAAAAAGAAAGTATGTATTATTTCCCAACCAGCACAATGACAATATTGCAGGCAGGTACCAGCGTGAAAGAGTATATCCACTTTTAATTACTATGTACACTTATGCAGTATATAGAATTACATGACTGCACATACTGTATGGCAGTACAGTTCTTGGACTGGTGTAAGGTATCATAGTTTAAAGCAGATTACACAATTTTCTGGTTGTCTTTGGAGACAGTCAATAAACTCATTGACAGACATGTTACTCACAGCTAAGACTAGGTTCACACGTTGGGGCCTCAATTTGGACACTGCTTTGCAATGACCGCCAAAAAACTGCTGCAAATCCAACTTTTTTGAAAGGTGTCTTCAGTTTAAAAGAACATACACCCAATGGATCCCATTATAGTCAATGGGGTTCATTGGGCACCATTGGTGGTCGCTGTTCTCGTGGTCTGCGTGTCCTTTGTTTTGTCCTCCCATGGACACAGTGGCGCAGATGGGAAAATAGCATAACATAAGCTTCTATAATGGAGTGGGCTAGTTCGTCTGGTCTACTGCAAGTGCCTGATATAAAGACTAAGGCCTGGTTCACATCTGCTTTGGTAATCCATTCGGGAGAGTCCACATAGGGACCCCCCTGAACGGACTACCGAACGCATTGGCAAGCGGTGTGCAGTGAAAGCATAGGGTGGGTCCATGTGCTTTCCGCACGGTGTCCACACAGAACATGTGGACAGGAAAGCAGATCGTGAAGTACTTTTTTGTCCGCATGTTCTGTGCGGAGACTGGCCGGAAAGCACACGGACCCCATTATAGTCTATGGGGTCCGTGTGCTTTCACTGCACACCACTTGCCAATGCTTCCAGTAGTCCTTTCAGGGGGTCCCCATGCGGATTACCGACGCAGATGTGAACCAGGCCTAACATTGCCCCGGATTAAATTGCCAAAGGACTGTGCAGACTGAGATTTCCATTCAGAAGTCTGGAGAACGGTCAATGTAATTTTGGAATGTAAAACTGGTCGTAACTCGGGATTTCTTAGTAGATTGCTGGCTATTCAAAGAGTTAATAGTAAGGTGAAATGGAATATTCGACACCTGTAAATTCTTTCTCTGCACTTTATTTGGACTGCGCCTTTATTAATGGAGGGGCGGAATTGAGTTAAATTCATGGTAACATTTCACTCCTTATCTGCGAACTTATCTCATATCAATATTTACGTAAAGGGCTTTTGCCAGATTTCATTTCTATTATCAGCCCTATATTCCTTCATATTGGTGTATAGACCGATAAACCACAAGTGACACAGGATCCCTTATTGCCTTGACGCAATGAAGTTAAATGGGAGGAAGTCAAGACAGGTCAAAATGAGACGTGCATGGCTGAAATGGGTATATTGGATATGGCTGATTTTGTTTGTTTAATGATGATATGTAAAAAAAAATAAAAATTAGTGGTGATACAATATGGTGACTTTAAAGAACCCCATTAAACAAGTGATCTAATTGATATGTATCCTGGATTGTGCACATTTCTACAATTCCTTACTGCACCGATATTTCCAGGCTCATTTCTCAAATTTGGTTCAAGATTCTTACAAAAGCAATTCAGTACCATATTGTGACATGTTAGCAACACTCTTGCCGTTTTGCAATGCACAAAATAACCATTGGGTTGTCATACATAAACACATATTTATATATATACATGTTTTTTCTAAAAACTGGTCATCTCACACTACACATCTTGTCATATAGTAGAAACATATAAAACGGTATAGTAGAACACATCTATAATTTGTTTTGAGGTGTGATTTCCGATTTACTTATTTTTTAGTTGTCCATTATATCTTAATAGGGTGTTTTGCAATGGCCCATTGAAATCCATTAAACTTTAATTCGGGATCCAAATAATACTGGTCATACACCATGGTGCTCTTTAAGAACCCCATTAAATGAGTGATATAATTGATAAATATCCTAAGCAGTCATATACATGAATGTGTACATTTCAGCCTGTAATATTGTACATAATACGGAATCACAATCCAGGTTGCTTATTGGATAGATATTTCCAGGCTCACCATAAAAGAAAAATGGCCGCATACCCAGTATTGTAAGCGGTGGTCATTTTCTCGTGGCAGTCGGCTTGCCCTAGGCATAGAAGTTAGAAGCCACCGCTGGAAGAAGACGCGGTGAAGACCTCGTTCCAGAAGAAGATGGAGGCAGCGCTGGAGAGTTCTCTGGCAGCATTGGGGATGCCCCCAGTGCTGTTTGAGCGCTGGGGCCCGCCCTCAGTGCTGCGAAAGAAATCATTTACACACTGACAAAAAACGGGATTTCAAGCGAACGGCGGCACGGAGAAGACAACGAAAGGTAGGAGAAGAATAGCCTTCCTTAAGGCTATTCCGACGTGTTAGAAAAAAATGTGTTTGAAAGATAGGATCCCTTTAAGGGCTATAATATGTTCTGAAATATATTCAATGCAATATTGCAAAATGCTAACAACAGTCTTAAGGGGTCGCAACAAACAACACATAAACATATATAGCATTGATATCTTGTGACAGAATATAAAAAAAAATATAATGTTAAAAAAAAAAAAAGCTGACCATCCCACAATACATTTATTGAGATATAGTGGAAACTTATAGAAAGGAATAGTAAAACACATTTTTATTTCTTTTTGAGGTGTGATTTGGGATATACAGAAGCTTTTGCAGCATGCTGTGATTTTATTTAATATGTTTTCCAACGTATCTTGATAGACGGCTATGCGTTGACCCATTGAAATCCATTACACTGTATTCGGCATGTTATGTAGATTCCGAAAAGCTATCTCTATTCCCACTTAAACTATTGACTTTGAACTAGACAGATGTGGGTACAAGGTAGAAGTTCTTAGCAGTCCATGGAAAAAAGCTATAAATGTCTGACACCTTTGGGACCAGCACCATGATCCCGTGCCCCCAGGATGACCTAGTAATATTACCGTCTCTCCATTTCTAAATATACTACCCCCATGGCTTCCATGAGAATACCTTTTCACGACAAATACAAATTTGGCAATATTATAAATGGCACGTAATACTACAGGTCGGGGCCCTCCTACAGATTTTGCGTTGGGGCCTAGGAGCTTCAACTTACACCAGTTTTCATGATTAAGCTCTTTTTCCTTGGAGCAACATTTTACGTATTTTCTGTATTGTACGTAATAAAATAGTAAATGGCTTCATGAGGTTTTATAAAGTACAAGATGAATCATCTTAAGTATGAAACATGTCACCCAGCCAAACTCAACACTGGCCCTGACGTAGGTGGCCATAGGGCTATTCTTGACATAAGCTGATACAGTCTTTGGCATATTCACCATTTCCCTGATTAATACCAGCTCACTTAGCCAACTTCCAAAGATTGGCATTTATCATGAACAAAATGTACATCATTTATCAGCCCGGTCTGATCAAACATTGGCTCAATATCCGGCAATTGGTCACTGGAGCCCACCGCAGCGTTGCGGTGACTGCTAAGAAGACAGGAGATATAGATTTATGGGAATAGGTTTTTATGAACCAAGCAGACAAGTCACTAGAAAGTAAATTTTTAATGTCATTTGAGTTACTTTGAAGATGTGTGTTTAACTTAATAGTCTCTGCCATTAGGCAATAGACGAGGAAACTGTTTTCTTAAGATTAGACCATGAGATAAAACTTGCTGTTATAAGACAAATCTGTAAAGGCTATTAATGGTTAACACCCATGAGGTGCCCTTAGATGTTGGAGAGGCACAGCTAAGGAGAGCTGATACACTGCATAGGCCGTTGTATGGCTGCACAGTTGAGCTACAACATCAGACAACTGGTTGAAGAGCAAATGGTGTCTAAGACCACGTTCTCACTTGCGTCGTGTGCTCCATTGCTTGTATCCACCATGGGACCCAAACGTTGAACAACCTGCCAGCTAAAACAGCTACAGACACCAAATGGACCCCATAGACTATAATGTGGTCCAACTGGGCTTTACTCTCCGCCGATTTTCAACAGAATCTGAGACAGAACCTTTTATGGAGACTGTGATGAATAGGTGAACAAAGCTTCGGCGAACCCGAAAGACAAAACCCCAGTGGGTAAAAGAGAGCAAATAAAAGATCACTAAGCAATGAAAAATATCTCCTGGTCATATAAATCCAGATTTCTGTTGGGAGGCACAAGCATGATGAGTCAATGAACACTACCTGACATGTGTCAACAGGGCAGGCTGGTGAAGGTGAAGTAATGGTGCGGAGAATGTTTTCTTGGCACACCTTGGGTCCTTTTATACCTGTGGATTTTATATGTTTATGGGTCTTGAATAGGCTGTGTAGGTCCCAGGATTTTTACTACGCCATAAAAGGCTGCAGAGCCTATGCACTTCAGGGCAGATCCTGAGAGGAGAGGAGGTGTCTGGGTCTGTCCTGACACACTATGAGTTTGGTGAAATTATATTGCGCTCTTTTTGTTGATTAGTGGTGGTTTGTAGGAAACCACCTGTACAGTTAGTACTTATTGTTTAGTTAGTGCTCAGACGAGCAGGGTTTTGTTGCTCATTTTTTTGCCTGAACTTAAGGCTGTATTTTATTTTGCATAGCAAAAATACAGTAAAATATAAAATAAAAAATATATAAAAGTGACACATATTATCACCATAAAGTTACTGAACAGAACATTGTATACCAAGAACAATATTCAAATAGTAAAACTATACAAGGGACAAATACAAGTAATACACAATGACATTATTCCGCTGCCAACAATGTCCTGTGCAGACCCTTGTTCCCTCTTGACCTAGTCATTGTTACAACTGATCTTCAGCAGATCAAATGCAACAAAATTCTAAGAACTGTAAAATATGTACAAATTAACCAATGGGGCCACCAGTTTCCTGCACAGCTGATGGCTGGAATCAGCGCTATAGACTTTCAGTCCGACTCCACCAATCCAAGATATTAACACTTTCTAGGATCCAGATACCCCTTATAAGACAAAGGCTTCATTTGTATGATGGGCACTCATTTCTTCTTCTGACAGCTTCAGTGTGACTCTGCCTGGTACAAAGAAAGGTTTGGTGTTCCACTGATACTGTCCTGACAACCTAAATGATGAGATAAAGTATTGAGCAATATAATAGTAATATAACATGCGGCACACTGACATAGTAATGACTGTTATACAATAAAAACAAATCCATTACAAAAATGTGTACTTGTAGCCATGGCATGAGTCATAGATGTGTGTGTGTCCTACAGCACAACATGGCAACAGGGTGAATACCTGGCTTCTTTAGGTAAAAGTTGAGATTAGTTTCATGTATGTAAAGTCACACTTAGGAGAACCCTAAGATATTATTGTTTGAGGTGGAAAATCCTTGCTTTGATTTTTTTTATTTATTCATGCACAAAGCTGATAAAAGTGAATGTCCGCCCTAACACAATATTTTTAATATACATACATTGTATGTGCTGATATTTCCTTATTATATGTTTATAGCAGTTGGCGTTTGGTCCTCATCCACAGGCGGCACACTACCGACCACCCAATGACCGCTGCATGAAAATGCAACCTTAGTCTTCTAATGCCCCGCACCGTTAAAGTTTATTGATTGATTACCTAGATAAAAATTAGATAGATAGGTTCCTAGGAGCCCTGACAGTGTTATACACTATGTTTTATAGATAGGTTCCCAGGAGCCCTGACAGTGTTATACACTATGTTTTATAGATAGGTTCCCAGGAGCCCTGACAGTGTTATACACTATGTTTTATAGATAGGTTCCTAGGAGCCCTGACAGTGTTATACACTATGTTTTATAGATAGGTTCCCAGGAGCCCTGACAGTGTTATACACTATGTTTTATAGATAGGTTCCCAGGAGCCCTGACAGTGTTATACACTATGTTTATAGATAGGTTCCTAGGAGCCCTGACAGTATTATACACTATGTTTTATAGATAGGTTCCTAGGAGCCCTGACAGTGTTATACACTATGTTTTATACATAGGTACCTAGGAGCCCTGACAGTGTTATACACTATGTATTATAGATAGGTTCCTAGGAGCCCTGACAGTGTTATACACTATGTTTTATAGATAGGTTCCCAGGAGCCCTGACAGTGTTATACACTATGTTTTATAGATAGGTTCCCAGGAGCCCTGACAGTGTTATACACTATGTTTTATAGATAGGTTCCTAGGAGCCCTGACAGTGTTATACACTATGTTTTATAGATAGGTACCTAGGAGCCCTGACAGTGTTATATACTATGTTTTATAGATAGGTTCCTAGAAGCCCTGACAGTGTCATACACTATGTTTTATAGATAGGTTCCTAGGAGCCCTGACAGTGTTATACACTATGTTTTATAGATAGGTTCCTAGGAGCCCTGACAGTGTCATACACTATGTTTTATAGATAGGTTCCTAGGAGCCCTGACAGTGTAATACACTATGTTTTATACATAGGTTCCTAGGAGCACTGACAGTGTTCTACACTATGTTTTATACATAGGTTCCTAGGAGCCCTGACAGTGTTCTACACTATGTTTTTTAGATAGGTTCCTAGGAGCCCTGACAGTGTTATACACTATGTTTTATAGATAGGTTCCTAGGAGCCCTGACAGTGTTATACACTATGTTTTATATATAGGTTCCTAGGAGCCCTGACAGTGTACTACACTATGTTTTGTAGATAGGTTCCTAGGAGCCCTGACAGTGTTATACAATATGTTTTATAGATAGGTTCCTAGGCGCGCTGACAGTGTTCTACACAATGTTTTAAACCAATTTACGCTGTGGTTCATATCAAACTTGATCGCCCTAAAGCAAATCTGAAACCAAACGAATCCTCATCCATCTCTAATCCTAACCCATATTTACTATAACAAGGTTTTGGCCTCTACATCTAGAGTAAAAAGGGTTTCTCCATCATCATAGACTTCTTTATAGTAAGAGCAATGAAACTATGGGACTCATTACAAGAAAATGTTTTGATGGGTTATAACTTGCACAAGTTCAAGAGGGGACTGGATGACTTTCTCGAAAATGAAAATATCACATGTTATAAGAACTAGTATTTTGAGGAAAGTTTTCTATCCAGGGTTTTATTCCAATTGCCATATTTGGAATATTTGGGGCAATTGACCACGTAATTGGACTTGTTTGCCTTACCCTTCTTTCACATCTGCGTTGGTATTCCATCCTGGGGAGTCCACATGGGGACCCCAGAACGGAATACCAAACGCAGTTGTAAGCGCTGTGCAGTAAAAACACATAGACCCAATAGATTAGAATGGGGTCCATGTGCTTGCTGCTCGCACTAATCATTCAGACAGTAAAGTAGATTGTGAAGTATTTTCCTGTCCGCATGTTCTGTGCAGAGATCTGGCAGCAAGCACACGGACCTCATTATAGTCTACGGGGTCCGTGTGTTTTTACTGCACAGTGCTTGCAATTGCGTTCGGTATTCCGTTTGGATGTCCTCATGCGGACTCCCCCGGATGGAATACCAATGCAGATGTGAACCAACCCTTAGTCTGGTCCAATATAGTAGGCTTATAGACTGAACTTGATGGATGCATGCCTTTATTGAACCTTGTCACCTGTAGGTGTGTGACTAAGAAGTAAATGAACACAACTCTAACAATACCCCTGACAGGCTGCAATTCATAACTAAGTCAGTGGGTGGCTGACTTTACATAGACACATATAGGATAGATAGCATATATACACAGACACATAGAAGATAGCATATCTACACTTTCAAAGACATAACTTTTTCCTTCATTGATATAGCCATATAAAACTTTGTTTACCTTAAGGAGTGACAGGTTGTACTTATAGATGGCACCATTGGGCAGTACCTTACATATGAAGTATTGTTTAGCTTTTATTAATATTTTCAAATGAATTGTATGGAATAAACCTCCTATATCCATGGGGTGGAAGCTAATAGTGAGAAAGGGAACCCTTCTTTCCAACCACTTAGACGCCGTGATCCATACCAATTGCAGTATTTAAGAGGTTAATATACTGGAATTGAAATCTGCAAACTGCTCCATTAGTTCACTGCAAATCCTTCCTAACCCCTGCTAGCAATTGGACAGACCCCAGATCAACATCTTACATTAATATCAGTAGCCGCTGCTGAGAGGACTGGTTTAGGGAGTTGGGAAAAATGGGCATACTTGGCAACTTTGGAAAAGTTAGTTTAGAAAGAAAAAAAATTTTAAGCATGCCCTGGTCCCTGGTTACAGGCCATAACCCCTGTTTCTATTTAGTGCTCCCCTTATGCCACAGTTTAATGCCTTTTCATGCCCCCCCCCCCAACCGACGCCGAAGACCTCGACCGACCCCCTCCTCCGCACTCTATTATGTCCACTAGTGGCCCCTGCACACTGTATTATGTCCATTAGTGGCCCCTGCACACAGTATTATGTCCATTAGTGGCCCCTGCACACAGTATTATGTCCCATAGTGGCCCCTGTATACAGTATTATCCCCTATAGTGTCTCCTGCACACAGTATTATGTCCCATAGTGGCCCCTGAATACAGGATTATCCCCCATAGTGGCCCCTGCACACAGTATTATCCCCAATAGTGGCCCCTGCACACAGTATTATGCCCCATAGTGGCCCCTGCACACAGTATTATCCCCCATAGTGGCCCCTGCACACTGTATTATGTCCATTAGTGGCCCCTGCACACTGTATTATGTCCATTAGTGGCCCCTGCACACAGTATTATCCCCTATAGTGTCTCCTGCACACAGTATTATCCCCCATAGTGGCCCCTGCACACAGTATTATCCCCCATAGTGGCCCCTGCACACAGTATTATCCCCCATAGTGGCCCCTGCACACAGTATTATCCCCTATAGTGTCTCCTGCACACAGTATTATCCCCCATAGTGGCCCCTGCACACAGTATTATCCCCTATAGTGTCTCCTGCACACAGTATTATGTCTCATAGTGGCCCCTGAATACAGGATTATCCCCCATAGTGGCCCCTGCACACAGTATTATCCCCCATAGTGGCCCCTGCACACAGTATTATCCCCTATAGTGTCTCCTGCACACAGTATTATGTCTCATAGTGGCCCCTGCACACAGTATTATCCCCAATAGTGGCCCCTGTCACCGGGCCTCCTAATGGCCCGGGCCCTGTGGCAGCCGCCTCGGCTGCCTCTATGATAGTTACGCCCCTGATACTGTCCCCTTTATACCTCCACATTATAATGCTCCCTTATTCCCCTTAGACACAACAATATATTATAATAAGATAAGATAATTCTTTAATATTCCCACCATGGGGAAATTCAGTGTGTTACAGCAGTATTACAGCAGCACATACAAGCTCAGAATAGCAGATAGAAAAGATACTAGGAGTCATAGCAACTAAGAAGAAAAGAAAGACTTCAGGATCATTTAGTGACTTCACCCTCCATACTGGACTTTTTTTCCACATATCTACCTCTGCTGCATCCGTTATAACTGATGAAGGTCATTGGACCGAAACGTTTTATATATGTATAACTTTGGATGCCTGCAATAAACGCATAAAAAACATCCATCTTGAGTGCCAGAAATATCTTGTTCTCTGGATTATGGCGGTGAGATGCCTTTTCTGAGCACCTAGCATTCACCGAGTGACGGATCATTATATAAAAATTGAATTTCATCAGGACAAGCAGCGCCGCACCTCCCATGAGGCGACCTGAAGCAACCGCTTCAGGTGGCGCTATGCCAGGGCCCCTGGGGGGGGCACTTTTGCTTACCTAAACCAGTCCAGGACAAGCTGTCTCGGACTGGCTTAGCGTCACCGTCTCGGCAGCCCGGCATGGGAAGCGAGTGGTGGATTGGCCCTGTGGACGCAGCGCTGCTCCAGCTGCCTCCCCTCATGCTCAGGCAGAGAGCAGGTCCTCTCCCTGCCTGCTCTCTGCCTGCTAACGCTGTTCCATCCCGCCCCACCCCCTTCACTCCGCCCCGCCCCTTCGCTCTGCCCCCTACGCTCTGCCCCCTCCTCCGGCAGAACCCCTTTAAGCCTCCCTTATAGTCTTGGCGATGTACAGTAGTTGTTACAATTTTCTAAGAAACATTAAAGAATCTGCAAAAGAAAATATTAGTAAAAAGTAAAAACTGTAAGTATGTGCCTTATCTTGGTAACTTTATCTTACTTCCCTGTAACCTCTTTTATCACACGAGCATACAGAAACGCAGCAGAGCTCAAGTTTAGGACGATAAACTTCACAATGAATTTTATAGATCTTGTTGTATCAATGGGGACTTATATTTATATTTTGGGCTGGCTTGGCAGATTCTTTTTCTTTACTGCCGCCTTGGGTAAACTCCTCATTTCATCCAAGAATTGCCTAAAGAGACATTCTACATCCCCATAGTAACAACACATTATTGTATGTGCTAAGGATATTAAAGAGACATTACTGCAAAACTATCAGCACCCCAGAAATCTGAAGAAAAAAAAAGTATATACAGCGGCATAACTAGGGATGGCAGGGATGGCAGCAAAACATGGTGATCCTTGGACATGGGGCCCCCCTGGCCGGCCTTCCCCTCCTCCCCGACCGACCACAAGCCACCCCCCCCCAAAGACACCAACCGATCACCACCCCTCCCCCCACATTCCAGCACACACTATTATGCTGCATGGTGGCCCCTGAACACATTATTATGCCCTATAGTGGACTCTGAACACAGTATTATGCCCCATAGTAACCCCTGCACACAGTAGTATGCCCCATAGTGGCCCCTGAACACATTATTATGCCCCATATTGGCCCCTGAACACATTATTATGCCTTATAGTGGACTCTGTACACAGTATTATGTCCCTCAGTGGCCTCTGTACACAGTATTATGCCCCATAGTGGCACCTGCACACACTATTATGCCCCAAGGTGGCCCCTGCACACAGTATTATGCCCCAAGGTGGCCCCTGCACATAGTATTATGCTCCATAGCATACCTCCCAACCGTCCCGATTTCCTCGGGACATTCACGATTCCAGTGACATGTCCCGCGGTCCCGGTTGGAGGGAGTTATGTCCCGATTTCAACTCAGATCTGCGTCCAGGGGAGAATGAGAATGAGAATGGGAGGAGTCAACACAAAAGTGGGAGGGGCTAAATTTGCCGCGGTTTTGTCCCTGTTTCGGTTCTTCAAAAGTTGGGAGGTATGCCATAGTTGCCCCTGCGCACAGTATTATGCCCCATTGCGGACACCCATGAACAATTATTCAGACCCCACAGTATAATGATTGGAGACCCAGGGGATAAAACCTTTTTATGAAGTTGGCAACAACGTTTAACTGAAAATTCCCCAAGAATGTTATATTATCTTTTGGAATATGAAAACAAGTGCTTGAAGGTACAAAAACTAAAAAATGGTTAGAAAAAAAAATTAAAGACATGCAAGCCTTTAATTCAAGACATTTGAGTATCGACTACAGAAAGATATAGACAGATTACAATTTGAGATGAAGGAAGGAAAACATCAATAATTTATTGGAGATAAAACTGATTTTGAATCAAAAAATCTCTCTGAATTTGAAAGATCTGGTGCTGATAATTCTTCAGGTGATAGTAGAGGCTTAGCGTCATCTAGTATAAAAAAGAAAATTACCCCTTTCATTGGCCTAATAAAATGATGTAAAGAAAAAATATACCAAACCTTTGCTACTCTCTAAAAAGGAATACTATTCAATGTGCATGTAAAAACTTCTGTTATTCCAAAAAATTCAGTAAATTCTGAAATTCATCATTTAATCCTAACTTAGTCATTTCGGCAACTCTTACTACTCTTTCACAATAGGGCATACCAGTGACGTAACTACAGGGGTAGCAGCAGTAGCAGCTGCGACAGGGCCCGGGACATCAGGGGCCCGGCGACAACCACTACCGCTGCGTTTATTTTTTCTTTTCTTAATAGGATGTTACCGGCTGGAGTAACTCCAGCCGGTAACGAGCCCTATTCACTTACCGATCCTGGCAGGGGCCGGGATCAGTAAGTGACACCGCAGGCCCCACAAGCACAATTATTATAATCGGGAGTCTTTTCAGGCCCCTCAAGTATAATGATCGGAGGTCCAGCGGAGGTAAGGGAACATAAAAAACTGTGTTACTTACCTTTCCGCGCTCCGAGCAGGTTCGGGCCTACTTGTGGATGCTCCCTAACGTCACATGACCCGGGACACAGTCATGTGACGTCCTGGGTCATGTGAGGTCCCGGACGCCATTGAAGATGGCCAACACCACCGAGGACTGCAGCGGAGCCAGAGACAGGTAAGTAACAGTGTTTTTTTATGTTTTTATCCCCCTGGGTCTCCGATTATTATACTCTGGGGTTTGAAAAAACCCCAGCGTATAATAATTGTTCATGGGTGTCCACATTGCGGCGTAATATTGTGTGCAGGGGCCACTATGGGACATAATAGTATGTGCAGGGGCCACTATGGGACATAATAGTATGTGCAGGGGCCACTGGAGGACATAATCGTGTGTACAGGCTCCACTATGTGGAATAATACAGAGCGCAGGAATGTGGGTGGGGGGGGTTGGTCGGGGTCTTCGGTGGGCGTCGGTGGGGGGGGCCATGTCAAAAGTTCGCCACGGGGCCCCACCGTTCCTAGTTACGCCACTGGGGCATACCATATTATATTGTAGAGGGGTTTGATACAGTCATTAGAGGCCGGATGGCTACTAAGCAATAAAAGGAAACCTGGTTTTCCTCTAGTCATGGATTTAACGTAAGAGGTAGAAATGGTCAAGGTAACCGAGTTCATACTTCAATGCAGGAAATTAAATTTAATCTGAGTCATTGTGGCTTTGGATTACACATGTATTTAAACTGGCTTATTTATACATTGCAGTGACGTACATATTATGTTTTGCAATTATGTCATTTTCTTGAAAGTCCTAATAGCCAAATGCTAGGCTATTGTATGGCATATGTAATTGGTGGGGGCTGACCTTCTGCATTCCCACTGATCTTGATAATGATGGTGGAGTCAGGTTGGGTCATTGGAGCCAAAGTTAGCCCAGTAAACTATTTGTAAAAGAAGAGCCGGGGTACTGAAGTACTGGAGTTGTATATAAAGGGATTGGTTGGCTGGGATGAAGATCCCCTTGGCCCTTGCCGGTAGAGGGATTTGCTATGTAGCAGTGGTGGAAGAATACAGGCAGACACAGCCATGAAGAACTTTGATCCCAAAAAAGCTACTAGCTTGACGGTTACAAAATCTTCTAGTATGATAATGTAACATTAGGTAACAGGTTGGTTTAAAGAGGGCCTTTCACATCTTCACCAATGTGCAGTATTATATACCGCTATAAAGCCGATAGTGCGCTGAATTCCCAGTATGGATTTCTGCTGCTGGAGAAATTGGTGCCATTAATTTCAGCACTGATATCTCCCCACTATCAGAAGGGCGGGTCTTACAGCTCTTACATGCCCCCCCTTGACAGTACTCTTCCATAGACTTCTACTGTCAGGCCCGCCTTCTTATTGGTGTTGAATAGGACTACACCACCCCACACAGGAGGTGACACTTTGACTAACTGGTGGATATACCTTATTCTGTGTAGTGATAGAGGGGCTTCTCCCCACCAACTGTGATAGACTACCTACTCAAGCTGCATCTTTTTTCTTCTTCTTTATTCCTTCCTAGACTCCTACGCAACACATTTGCTAGGTATCTAGGGTGCAGTTAGCTGTTTCTTCTCTTAACCGATCTGTACTGTCTGTTAGTCTGATCCCTTTCATTTTCTCTGAAGGTCAAGTACCAGGACAGTGGAAGAATACCGTCGGAATCACCAAGGACAGCGCTTTCACAGTGTTGTAGTAGGGTTCCAAATTCTTTATTCAAGTCACAAACACACAACGTACATTTCTGGGTCAACACCCCTTTGTCAAGTGTTCAAGGACAGGCGGTCTTCATTCTCTCTGAGATACTCAAGGGGGCATGAGGATGCACCCCATGCTTACCACACCCAAACTCATGACCCAAACAACTTTCCATTAAACCCAGTGTGTTTGTAATTTTAAGGACACAATGCAAAATCCTTGTCGAACACTCTGGACATTTCAGACTCTTCAAGATCTACCATTTCTGACATCATCTCACACTCGCACAAATAATGATTAGAGATGAGCGAGTAGTACTCAATTGAGTAGGTATTCGATCGAATACTACGGTATTCGAAATACTCGTACTCGATCGAGTACCACTCACTATTCGAATGGAAAAGTTCAATGCAGAACCAGCATTGATTGGCCGAAAGCTATACAGTCGGCCAATCAGCGCTGGTTCTTCTCCTACCTTTAGAAGTCTTCTCCGTGCAGCTTCCCCGCGGCGTCTTTTGGCTCTGAATTCAAACTGCCAGGCATCGGGCCTGGGCAGAGCCGACTGCGCATGCCCACTTGTAGTGCGGACATGCGCAGTCAGCTCTGCCCAGGCCCGATGCCTGGCAGAGTGAATTCAGAGCCGAAAGACGCCGCGGGGAAGCTGCACGGAGAAGACTTCTAAAGGTAGGAGAAGAACCAGCGCTGATTGGCCGACTGTATAGCTTTCGGCCAATCAATGCTGGTTCTGCATCGAACTTTTCCATTCGAATAGTGAGTGGTACTCGATCGAGTACGAGTATTTCGAATACCGTAGTATTCGATCGAATACCTACTCAATTGAGTACTACTCGCTCATCTCTAATCATTATTTGTGCGAGTGTGAGATGAAGAAGACTTCTCGGAGGATCCAGCCCGACCCTCACTCGTGGACTTGGTAAGTATAATTTGATCGGATGTTGCCTACCCCTGAAACGAGCATTTTCCCCCCATAGACTATAATGGGGTTCGATATTCGATTCGAGTAGTTGAATATTGAGGGGCTACTCGAAACGAATATCGAACCTCGAACATTTTACTGTTCGCTCATCTCTAATAATGATGATGTGACCTATCACCATCAGTGGCATGACAGTCTTATGTTGTTGCATTATATAACATCAGATTGATAAAACATACATAGGTGAACATTCTCCTCCAACAGTAACCCAATCAAAACCCATTCAATATTGTAGAGAAAACTCAGCGCTCCACAAATTTGAAGACAAAATGTAAATTTATTGCGGTGAACAAAATACGATATTGAGATGTTTCGGTTGTCACAATGTAACCTTCATCAGACACGGATTGTTTATGGGTAGAGGCTAGGGGAAAACCAAAGGGCATGACAATAACCCATCCATTAGCAACAATAAAGGATACCACAGTACTCCATTCTAGAGTCAAGTATTTACTAAAACAGACACATCAGGAGAGGGTCCTTTTCCATATTTCTTCCAGACATAGAACTATTTCACCACCTAGGAATTGATGCACATTGTAAGTTCAGTGTGAGAATTTCCATGCGACTTTCTTGGCACCAGCTGAAGAGTTAACATTGCACCACAAACAGAGGGCTGGGAGTGACCACACAGTGGGTTAATCCCTTCGAAATCAGATCTTTTGTGTTTGTCATTTGTTTACTCTTCCCAGCTTTGCATGTTTTCATCTTATGACTAACGTAGCCTATAAGCGTCATTTCACATTCCGGTGCAGCCCAGAAAACTAGCAAGGGGCCCTAGCAAACAAATTATTGGGATTTTATATATCCGTACTACTGAGAAGGCATATTGGATCAAAAAGGTTTTGTCTTACATTGTCAATGTTTTACTGCGCTAATTCCATTTCCGTAATCCATTGTGTAGAAGTTTATGCAGCAGAATGGATTGACAGGTCTGACTTTCCTTCCATTTCTTCATGTTCATGGCCAGACATCTCCAGATATGTGTTTCATGAGATGAGTAGCTTTTCAAAAGAACATGGTTTCTTGATATTCTGTCACAAGATGTCACCCAGTGTGTTGGAGATTGTAGACTGCTGTGGATTCTGCAAGTATTATTGTAAAAACTGTATATGCATTAAACGGTCTCCATTTGGGTCCCCCGGTCTTCCTGAGCTTTGACCTACTGATATTCTGTTTAAATGGAGCATCAACGCTTGTGCACAGGCAGAATGTCAGCAAAGACCAGGAACCCAATCGGGGACTCTCCACTGGATCTCCAGTTGAATGGACAGGTAAGTGTATTGTTTGTTATTTTAGGCCTCTGTATGTTTTAAAAAAAATTACTAGAACACCCCTTTAAAGTGTACCTATACTTTACAGCTTTCAATTTTAGGGCAACATTTCTGACAATAATAAATATTGTAATATATTTTATTAACAGATTTTGGCTCCGTATGGCATAAAGTACAGCTGAAATCTACAGTACAGACCAAAAGTTTGGAGGCACCTCATTCAAAGAGTTACTGCTTTGCACACTCTTGGCATTCTCTTGATGAGCTTCAAGAGGTAGTCACCGGAAATGGTTTTCACTTCACAGGCGTGCCTGTCAGGTTTAATAAGTTGGATTTCTTGCCTTATAAATGGGGTTAGGACCATCAGTTGTGTTGTGCAGAAGTCAGGTGGATACACAGCTGATAGTCCTACTGAATAGACTGTTAGAATTTGTATTATGGCAAGAAAAAAGCAGCTAAGTAAAGAAAAATGAGTCGCTATCATTACTTTAAGAAATGAAGGTCAGTCAGTCCAAAAATTGGGAAAAGTTTCAAAATGTCCCCAAGTGCAGTTGCAAAAACCATCAAGCGCTACAAAGAAACTGTCTCACATGAGGAGCGCCCCAGGAAAGGAAGACCAAGAGTCACCTCTGCTGAGGAGAATAAGTTCATCCGAGTCACCAGCCTCAGAAATCGCAGGTTAGCAGCAGATCAGATTAGAGACCAGGTCAGTGCCACACAGAGTTCTAGCAGCAGACACATCACTACAACAACTGTTAAGAGGAGACTTTGTGCAGCCGCCGGCCTTCATGGTAAAATAGCTGCTAGAAAACCACTGCTAAGGACAGGCAACAAGCAGAAGAGACTTGTTTGGGCTAAAGAACACAAGGAATGGACATTAGACCAGTGGAAATCTGTGCTTTTATCTGATGAGTCCAAATTTGAGATCTTTGCTTCCAATCACTGTGTCTTTGTGCAACCCAGAAAAGGTGAAGGTATGGGCTCTACATGCCTGGTTCCCACCGTGAAGCATGGAGGAGAAGGTGTGATGGTGTGGGGGGGCTTTACTGGTGACACTGTTAGGGATTTATTCAAAATTGAAGGCATACTGAACCAGCATGTCTACCACAGCATCTTGCAGCGGCATGCTATTACACCTGGTTTGCGTTTAGTTGGACCATCATTTATTTTTCAACAGGACAATGACCCCAAACACCTCCAGACAGTGTAAGGTCTATTTGACCAAGAAGGAGAGTGATGGGGTGCTAAGCCAGATGACCTGGCCTCCACAGTCACCAGACCTGAATCCAATCCAGATGGTTTGGGGTGAGCAAAGTGAAGGCAAAAGGGCCAACAAGTGCTAAGCATCTCTGGGAACTCCTTCAAGACTGTTGGAAAACCATTTCCGGTGACTACCTCTTGAAGCTTATCAAGAGAATGCCAAGAGTGTGCAAAGCAGTAATCAAAGCAAAAGTTGGCTACTGAAGAACCGAGAATATAAGACAGATTTTCAGTTGTTTCACACTTTTTGGTTAAGTATATAATTCCACAAGTGATAATTCATAGTTTTGATGCCATCAGTGTGAATCTACAATGTTCATAGTCATGAAAATACAGAAAACTCTTTGAATGAGAAGGTGTGTCCAAACTTTTGGTCTGTACTGTATGCCGGCTCATAACTGGTGTAGGCTTCAGTTCATGCACCTGAATTATTAACACGTGCCGCCTAAATTCATTCTGGCACATCTGAGGCCAGATGGTAAAAAGATTAAGACCAGCATATAAAATGGTGGCCTTAATATATTACCCCCATTGTGTCCAAAACAAACATTTACCACCTAGATACAATAAATAGCAATTTAAGGGAGTCAAAAAGAGGTTACAGGAGGAAAAATGCTTTAATGAAATGTTAAAGGGATTCTACCACTAAAACACATTTTTTTCTAGTTACCACGTCGGAATAGTGCGGGCACCGCAATTTTGCGCATGCGCAGTACATTCGGCAATCTTCGCCGAACAGAGCATACTGCGCAGGCGTCCGACAGACGCTGAAGAAGCAAGGGGAGGATACAGAAGACCAGAGAGGCGGCGCTGCGGTCGGTTTTCGAGCTGCAATGGGGACGCCCCCATCGCTGCTCCTGCGATGGGGACGCCCCCATCGCTGCGAGAGAACTCATTAGCATACCGGTACAAACCGGTATTTTGAACGAACGGCGCGGCGGAGAGCACTTCCACAGGTAAGAGACAAATAGCCTTTTTAAAGGCTATTCCGACGTGGTGACTAGAAAAAAAATGTGTTTTAGTGGTAGAATCCCTTTAAACCCTTGGTAAAAAGATTCAACATTTCATCACATGCTCAACAGCGTAAGTCATTGACTTTGTGCAACACTGGATATGCCGGGCTATTGTACGACTAGTGTGACACAAATTTGTAAAGTCTAATTGTTAATTCAAAAACCACAAAGCTGAAGCAATAGACAAAGAATGGACATGCCTAGGAAACAATCTATTAGAGATTAGTGCGGTCATTACGGAAACTATCGGTTTGATAAGGAAGGAAAGGGGTGAAAAAAGTTAAATTTCTAAGGTAGTCTACCACTTCTCCCAAGCATATTCAACTATCACCACCATGTTACAGAGCCTAATACAATGATAACCAATATACCTTTGTTATGTATATCACTAATGTTTTAGTGTGAATTTGTAATTCAACGGTTATACTTTACATAGATTAATACTAAAGGAAGTAATGTTTTATAAACTCTAAAAAAAATCACATCTGGTGGGGAGGCTCCCTTCTATGCCCCTTCTGCTCTGGAGTTTGTCGAGTTGTCTTACAGGTTACAGGGGTCGACCTGCTGGACAATCCTGTCCCGCTGCTCCTCTCCATCTTCTCTCGTGAATTCAGAAAACCTACCAGTAGACTTATAGGGTTCATGTTAGTTGCATCAAGGTCGGTCATTGCCAGATTATGGAAGTCTCCGACACCCCCTACACTCGTATCTTAGCTAAAAGAGATCTTTAGCTTAATTCACCAGGACGATAGAGAGCATCAACAGACGTGGCTCGTGTGGAACCACTTCTACTACTCCGCCTATTTCCATTCCTTCTTCCCTTCTGTGTCTCCCTGACTTTGTTCTTTTACTTGGAACCTTCTCTTTCTCCAAGGTTCTTTCTTTTTGGTTTATTTGATACCTACCTGTTATATTCATGATTGTATTTTGACTCTGCTGCGTCAGAGTATTATGTTGTTCCCCTCATCCCCCTTTCTTTGTCCCTACTGCACCTTTTGCCAGTTCCCCTCCCTCATCTCCTGCTCCAGGTTATGTCCCTCCCCTGTACCTCCCCCCTTTCCCTTTGTTGATGTACCTCCACATTTGTGTTAATGAAAATATTTTCAATAAAACTTTTAATGACGAAAATCTAAAAAAAAAAACATCACTGATCTCGACATCTCTAAGGTGACACCGGACACTTACCGGGTGTTTAATGGTCCAGTCTCTACACACAGGAATTGCTAGGAAGTACCCACTGAGCCAACCACAGGTCACATTTTGACCAGCCTCATTCAATTATTGCCCGAGTAACAAATAACATTTCCAGTATCTTGAAATAAGGAAATAAAGATCAACACAGACCCAGTAAGCATCAGAATGGGAGTGGCGCAGGTATTGGCGAGGTTATTTTGCTATGTCATTCTTCATTGCATCCCATTACCCATGGTATACTGTAACAGGTTCTAATGCTGAACAGTTTGGGCACCTTGGAGACTTCGAGGACAGGGCGCACGGGGAGATATCAGAAGAAGCATCATGCTCTTGTCAATCTCAAGATTCATGTGGTTTCAAAAGTCAATGGAGGACACACATTTTTTATTCTTTTTAGAAAATACTAAATCCAATAACCCTATATATTTCACATTGTGGGAAAGTTAGCTTGGTAGAAGCAGTGTGGTGAACCAATAAAGTCGAGACAAGGACACAAAATATGCAGCAAACTGGTTTATTTAGAAAAAAAAAACTGGAAAATAAATAAACTTTGACTTCAGGCACAAAATGAGCAAAACAAAATACAGTCTTAACTTCAGGCAAAAATAAAATAAAATCCTGCTCGTCTGAGCAACTAACTAAACAGAATGCATAACCTAGCTATATGTCTGGCTTACTTCCAGCCACATGAACAAAACAGGCGCAATATACCGTATTTTTCGGACTATAAGACGCACTTTTTTTCCCCAAAATTTCGGAGGAAAATGAGGGTGCGTCTTATAGTCTGAATGTGGGTTTGCAGCATGGCCGCGCTACTGCCACCGCTGGTTTTCTTCAGCGGCAGTAGCGCGGCAATCTGCAGGCCCCGGCAGCTAAGACAGTCCCCGGCATCTGCTGTAATAGACCGGCGGATGCCGGGGAGTGTCTTAGCTGCCGGGGCCTGCAGATTGCCGCGCTACTGCCACCGCTGGTTTTCTTCAGCGGCAGGAGCGTGACTATACTGCAGGCCCCGGCAGCTAAGACACTAATGAAGGCTCCGAGGCTTGTCATAGATATATATTACTATCGCGGCTGGTCTATGACCCTCCGCGATAGTAATGTATAGAATCTCCCATAGACGGCAATACACTTGTATTGCCGTCTATGGGACTTGCAATCAAATGATTGCAGATTCAAGCCCCCTAGGCGGGGGATATTAAAATAGTAAAAAAAAAAAAAAAAAAACACTTAAAAAAAATATAATAAAAAATAAAATAAATAAAATTTCACCTCCTTTCCCTAGAATACATATAAAAGTATAACATTACTGTGAAACATACACATTAGGTATCCCTGTGTCTGAAAATGCCCGGTCCACTAATATTTTTATGTACAGTGAACGTCAAAATCAAAAGTGCTAAACTGCCGGGTTTTTCTCTCTGTTTTGCCTCTGAATTAAATAAAAGGTGATCTAAGCAATAAACATTTCCCAAAATGGTATATCTAAAAAGTACACCTGGCCCCACAAAAAAAACGCCCTATACAGTCATGGCCAAAAGTTTTGAGAATGACACAAATCTTCTATTTTCCCATGATCTGCTGCCCTCTGGTTTTTATGTGTGTTTGTCAGATGTTTTTATCACATACAGAAATATAATTGCAATCATATTATGAGTAATAAAAGCTTATATTGACAGAATGAGTTAATGCAGCAAGTCAATATTTGCAGTGTTGTCCCTTCTTCTTCAGGACCTCTGCAATTCTCCCTGGCATGCTCTCAATCAACTTCTTGACCAAATCCTGACTGATAGCAGTCCATTCTTGCACAATCAATGCTTGCATTTTGTCAGAATTTGTAGGTTTTTGTTTGTCCACCCGTCTCTTGATGATTGACCACAAGTTCTCAATGGGATTAAGATCTGGGGAGTTTCCAGGCCATGGACCCAAAATCTCTATGTTTTGTTCCCTGAGCCATTTAGTTATCACCTTTGCTTTATGGCAAGGTGCTCCATCATGCTGCAAAAGGCATTGTTGATCGCCAAACTGCTCTTGGACGGTTGGGAGAAGTTGATCTTGGAGGACATTCTGGTACCATTCTTTATTCATGGCTGTGTTTTTAGGCCAGACTGTGAGAAAGCCAATTTCCTTGGCTGAGAAGCAACCCCGCACATGAATGGTTTCAGGATGCTTTACAGTTGGCATGAGACAAGACTGGTGGTAGCGCTCACCTAGTCTTCTCCGAATAAGCTGTTTTCCAGATGTCCCAAACAATCAAAAAGGGGATTCATCAGAGAAAATGACTTTACCCCAGTCCTCAGCAGTCCACTCCCTGTACCTTTTGCAGAATATCAGTCTGTCCCTGATGTTTTTTCTGGAGTGTTAAATATCTTGTATTTGCCGGTGAGACTTGTGTCCACTGTTAAATATCCGGACCTGGCCTTGTCCACGATAGGAAGAAGTCAGCTTGTTATAAATCAGTGTAGAGGTTTATTAATATCTTGAAGGAAAACACAGGAACAGGGAAAATGTCCAAATAACACAAATATCAGTCAATTGTCAATAGCTTACATCTTCAGAGAAGTTAAATCATCTGGATATCTTGTAGTTACAGCTTGGTTCATGCTTGTCATCTGGTTGGTGGACTTGGGCTGGTTACGACGTCCATGGATGTCCATCTGCCTGGACCACCCACCCTGGTGTTCCCAAAGACAGACCTCCTGGTCTTCCCCTGGTCTTCCCAAAGACAGACCCAGACATGTGTATTTCTTACTCATTTATATTCATGAGAGTG
Organism: Leptodactylus fuscus; assembly: GCF_031893055.1. NCBI lineage: Eukaryota > Metazoa > Chordata > Amphibia > Anura > Leptodactylidae > Leptodactylus > Leptodactylus fuscus. Next base: position 21,793,780 of record NC_134271.1, on the reverse strand, counting down.
GGTGTTACCTTCCATCTTGTAGCTATGTAAGGAGATTTCTAAAATGGTCTACTCTAACCGCACCCATGCACCCAAAATATAAGACTATGATGTCAGTAGAGTGTTAACCCCATGTCTGCTAGAGAATATTGTAAATATATAATATTTAACATTTCCCCCTTTTGAGAGTGAAATATCTGTTTGAACTCTCAAGATATACTATACAACAATATTCATACAATTAGATTATATCTTCTTTCTTCTTTGCTGAATACTGGAACTTAATTTTCATTAATTGTCCATATAACAATAATTTCATCAATTTGCGATACATTTTGTCATTAATAAATGTTATGTTATGTTATGGTAAACTGTGATCAAAGATGGAAACAATTTGATCCACTATCTAACCTACACCTGATGAAGGCTCTTCTTTCATCGTCTGGTCTTCTGGTCATCTCTTCTTCCATCATAATAGAAAGCTTACCACAAATGTAGTTCTTGACTTAAAGTCCTTTAGATTTCCTCCGTGTTGTGCAGATATTATAACATTGTCCATTAAAGTTCATATTATGAAGATATTGATATAACAACAAAGTCCATATGTTATGTTTCACTTCACCAAGACATAGACTGTAGAGGAGTTTCCTTTGGTATTTACCTTTACCACCTGTCACTGTAGAACAACAATGTGACACTTCTGGAGCAATACTGCAAAAGCAAGGCAAGTGTGAATTCTGACATCATCCCTGCTGCTTGTCAGTAAGGTTCAGTCCTGGAATCTCAGTCTCTTGGATACACAATATCTGTATTCGGGTTTTATCATTCACAACCCTTTTGCTCACCAAACAACTTGAAGTCTTGAAATAGAGAGGATTCCACCAAACATTGATGAGGACGTCTTTATATTTGTCCAATCATCCGCTGATCAAAGGTTCCAAACTCCAGTAATAGTTTTTAAACACAGTCCTTGGCATAAGCTTAAGCATATAGCATCATACCTTCAGATTTTGTCTTTTCCCGCACATCTTCTTCTTGTAACTGTTAAAGTCTTTTTATTAACATTTGATATCAAACTTTATCATAATCTTGGACTTGATTGAAGATAAGTTTTCTTTCCCTAATAGCTAAGCCAAACTAGGCAATTAACTAAACTATAATATCACAGTGTACCATACCACTCATTTATATATCATACTTCTCTTTATATTGTATCAATATTTATATTTGACTTATAAAATATTGATATTCAATACATTTATCAAACTATCAGATAATAGTACTTTGGATACAATAATCTATATAAACATCATATATCAACATATATATATCTTTATATCTATATGTATGAATATGTATGTGTACTTTACTTGTGATGACAAATTGCAACATGACTTTGAAATATAATGTGATCTCATTAATTACCATTCTATAGACAATCACTATATTTATTCTTTAGTTAGAACTTTTCACCAATTATACTAAACATATGTTCCTATATGAATGTGTTATCATACTTAATCATACATTTTCCTAAAGTTTAGTCACTTTATTTTCCTTTTTAATAAGAAATAATTTTATTTTAAACATTCATTTATTAAATATCATTGTGTTCTTTATCTGAGACACAATATTAACCTTTATTCATAAAAACGTATGTGCCTAAAGTTTCCTCTTAACACCTCGTCTCTTCACAGACTCCTGTGTCCTTTTTTAACCTTTCAGATACCTCCAATACCAAGAATAGAGACAACACTTGTGCCAACACACTCTTGTCTCTGTCTTAAACTTAACTGTATATATTCTTGTGTACTGGCTGTATGTGAACACCATACATATGAAATAAGTATATAAAACATAAGCATTTCAAAATATGTCACATCCTATAATCAGAAGTTTGAAGAATAAACCAGAGACTATCACTCTTGATATCCCATATCCTTTGATGATCTTATACTTCTCCTTTCATGAAGATGATTAGCTTATCTCATTTGCATATAAGACACTTATGTTTTCCCAATGTTTGTTTTCCCAATGTTTGTTTTCCCAATGTTTGTAGATGTTGATGTGTGTAAGTGTATGCAAGTGTGTGTGTACATGTAAGAATACATAATCAATAAAACAATAATACAATAAATCAATACTGGCTATAACTAACTAGATTTTCTGCCATAACTAATATATTTATTATCCCATGATCCAATTACCCCAATAAGCCTTTATTGTTTGTCAGGTTTGAACAAATATATTGAAGAGCTATCTATATCTTAGTCAAAAGCTTCTTCTTTTGCAACAAACTATTCACAAACTAAAATAACCTTCACCCTACTGCATCTGTCACCTTTCCTCAGCTCATGTGACTTAAACACTTGGTTTTCCTGTAGGTATAAACATATGAGGTTCCTTTCAATGGATTTCAAATATATTTGCTAATTTCCCAGTTTAATATAGAGTATCACATAAGATAAAAAATAGAAAGAAATAGAAAAAGAAAATAGAAATAGAAAATAGAAAGAAATAGAAAATAGAAAGAAAATAGACGTCTCTTTGTTGGATATATTTTCCTTTTTTCCTTGTTGGATGCATCCTGATTTTCTTAGGCCTATTTGTGATGTCACAGATCTGTAGTATACACCAGTCGACTCGACACATAACACTTAACACTTATACTGACCAGCCCATCAGGGTCACAGGTCACAATGTGTTGCTGTCAATCAACTGACCACATGAACGGACATTGATTCACTGTAAGAACTCCATGCCTAGTTGCATGCCTTTAAACAAAATGGATTATAACTTGAAAATCCTAAAAACATGGACTTTACATGAAACTATTGACAAACATGCTTAAGGTAAGTTAGGACTTATATCACTTTATCATGCATTATCAGTCACACCATGTTAATCTCTTTACTCATTAATAGTTAGACACTCCATGCATTCTTTTAGCTAGAAGAAAGAATGATGAATGGACATCACTGATTGAACTGCTGCATTTTTCCATATATCTATATCTGAAGAGAAAAATAGATAAACTTTAGCAAAAACCAAATTAATACAATAATGATTTTAACCAATGGACAGTTTAATAACTTTATGGATTCCTAATACTATTTGATCATATATTGTACATATATTCATATACATGTCATATCTTCATATATTGTACATAACATGTTCCTCCTCTCCCTGCTTCCAGAGAGTGGGCTATGACAAAAAGTCTTCACCACACATCAGGCTCTCCTCCTGTGTGTAAATATATATATAATGATATGATCCATAGTATTATTCACAATAGCATAATTAGGATTATTTATGAACATCATCACATAATAATGTGGATTATACCTGATCATTGGACTTCTCCTCATATAAAAGGGATTTCTCTTTACATAGCCAAATAGTACGTAAGTAAATCTCAATAGACAGTCATTACATCAGAGATACTTTTAAACTCGACCCCTGACCTTCCTGTCAATCACATCCCACAATAACTCCACCAGGTCATTAGAGAATGCCAAGCTTGCCCTTTTCCTAAAAATATTAGGTAGCTCAAATTCCTCTTGGTTACTGGGAAGATCTGACATTTTGGAGACAACTGGTACATTCCCAGATACAATCTTTTGACTATCAATAGATTTGGTTGGCTGCAATTCTTTAATTTCAGTTAATACTGGAATTTCAATTTGTGGACTTTCCTGCATGGCATATGGTTTATATGCAACATGTAATTTCCTACGTTTCTCATAGATTTTGTCACTTTGCCTCCTATAAATAGGGGACACTTTAACATGATTTGACAGATGTCTCTTAATAGGCTTTGCTTTTTGCTTTGGACATACTCGATTTACATTTGACATATGTTTCTCATGTGTTCTGGCCACGTCCAATAAACTAGCAGCTTCAAATAAAGTCTTCTTATCTGAGGCACTGGCAAGGGTGACTGCATCCAAGAATTTGAACTTTTTAACAAAACTTTTCACCATAGATGAAGAGTTCACCTTTTGAATGACAGTTTTGTATGTCCTTTCAAATTTAGACATGAATGCAAAAGTACATTCTTTTCTGCCAATCTTTATCTCATTCAGTATATCAGGTGTTGGCATGCTGTCACCTCTAGTGCACCAGATTAGTTTCTTTAATCTCTCCACATCACTGTCTTTTAACCATTCATCTGACTCATTATCATAAGACATTTTTGCAGACAAACGTTCTGTAAAATCAATAGGAAGCCATAATTTAAACAGTTTATTTCTCTGTTCAATATTTAGATCAAATTTCTCTGCATGGCTTTCAAAAATTTCTGAGTTTCTACACACATGGATCTTTACATCATATGTGGGAATGGCTTTACTCAGATTGATCAAATATTCCTGAGATTTTAATTTCAATTTAGTTTCTTGTATCATTTGTTCCTCACCATCTATGGCCATTACTGCCACATGGTGCTCTTTATCAACATATTGAGATTTCTCATCTGTCTGAACAGATTTATGCATACTATTACTTAATTTCTTTTCTGTTACCATGTCATTAAAAATCTTTACCAAAGAAGCTATATTCCTAAATACCTGCTTCTCTTTTGTAGAACAAATTCTATTTTCAATCTTAGAATTTGCCTGCTCACATTGTGTATACAAATCTTGCCATATACTCGCTAAATTGTCACTAGCCACAATTTTAAACTCAACGTTACATTTTTTAGACAATGACTCAAATTTTTCCATACTTTAAAAGTAAAATCTTTACTCACCACTGTAGAAAGCTTCACCTTTAGCTTGTCCTTGGAACAGTTGGTCCCTGTCATCAGAACGTCTCAGTACGTCTGGCACTTGTGGTCCTTCTGTGTTTCCTCACAGGCTTTCCTCACACAGGCTTCCGTATCATATAACACGTACAACAGTCATCTGTATCTCACCAATATAAGTTCTTTTTCGAAGTCTTCCTGAAGCTTGCAATTCATACAACTTGCAAAATACTCCTCTCTTCCCCCTTAATTGTAAGTGAACGGAACGAGAAAAACAGGGAAAAAAAAACAACCGTGCTGGCTCGCCACTGTTAAATAGCCATGAAGTAACGGAGGAAGGCTGGCTCGCCACTGTTAAATATCTTGTATTTGCCGGTGAGACTTGTGTCCACTGTTAAATATCCGGACCTGGCCTTGTCCACGATAGGAAGAAGTCAGCTTGTTATAAATCAGTGTAGAGGTTTATTAATATCTTGAAGGAAAACACAGGAACAGGGAAAATGTCCAAATAACACAAATATCAGTCAATTGTCAATAGCTTACATCTTCAGAGAAGTTAAATCATCTGGATATCTTGTAGTTACAGCTTGGTTCATGCTTGTCATCTGGTTGGTGGACTTGGGCTGGTTACGACGTCCATGGATGTCCATCTGCCTGGACCACCCACCCTGGTGTTCCCAAAGACAGACCTCCTGGTCTTCCCCTGGTCTTCCCAAAGACAGACCCAGACATGTGTATTTCTTACTCATTTATATTCATGAGAGTGGGTGTTACCTTCCATCTTGTAGCTATGTAAGGAGATTTCTAAAATGGTCTACTCTAACCGCACCCATGCACCCAAAATATAAGACTATGATGTCAGTAGAGTGTTAACCCCATGTCTGCTAGAGAATATTGTAAATATATAATATTTAACATGGAGAGAAGTGGCTTCTTCGCTGCCCTCCTTGAGACCAGGCCTTGCTCCAAGAGTCTCCGCCTCACAGTGTGTGCAGATGAACTCACACCTGCCTGCTGCCATTCCTGAGCAAGCTCTGCACTGCTGGTAGCCCGATCCCGCAGCTGAAACACTTTTAAGAGACGGTCCTGGCGCTTGCTGGTCTTTCTTGGGCGCCCTGGAGCCTTTTTGCCAACAATGGAACCTCTCTCCTTGAAGTTCTTGATGATGCGATAGATTGTTGACTGAGGTGCAATCTTTCTAGCTGCAATACTCTTCCCTGTTAGGCCATTTTTGTGCAGTGCAATGATGACTGCACTTGTTTCTTTAGAGATAACCATGGTTAACAGAAGAGAAACAATGATGCCAAGCACCAGCCTCCTTTTAAAGTGTCCAGTGGTGTCATTCTTACTTAATCATGACAGATTGATCTCCAGCCCTGTCCTCATCAACACTCACACCTGTGTTAATGGAGCAATAACTGAAACAATGTTAGCTGGTCCTTTTAAGGCAGGGCTGCAATGATGTTGAAATGTGTTTTGGGGGATCAAGTTCATTTTCTAGGCAAATATTGACTTTGCAAGTAATTGCTGTTAAGCTGATCACTCTTTATAACATTCTGGAGTATATGCAAATTGCCATTAGGAAAACTGAAGCAGTAGACTTTGTAAAAATTAATATTTGTATCATTCTCAAAACTTTTGGCCATGACTGTACATCCCCAGCTGCAGGGTCTCCTGTCAATGTGGCCTTGCAGCTGTTCCAAAACTACAACTCCCATATATTAAATATTTTACCATTTTTTGCCTGAAATTTTTTTCCCCTATTTTTCTCCTCTAAAACCTGTGTGCGTCTTATAGTCCAGTGCGTCTTATAGTCCGAAAAATACGGTAGTCTCACCAGATTCAGGGTTACAGGACAGAACCAGACTCCTCCTTTCACCTCATGGACCTGCCCTGGAATGCAGGAGCTGAAGTCTTTTTCTGGCCCAGTAAGGAGCCAAGGACCGACACCTGGGCTGAGGCCTACTCCAGATCTCATATGTGTGAAACCTGGGGCTGATATATCTGGACTCTAGCACTCTGCCTGTCATCGTCTCACAACGTGTAACTGTATAGCAATGGAAACATCTTAACTTGAAAGCTAAGGATCTACTTTTTGGAAATTAGAATTTTTCAAGTAATATGTATTTTCCTTAAAGGGATTCTACCATTAAAAATCTTTTTTCTGTGGACAACACGTAGGAATAGCCTTTAGAAAGGCTATTCGTCTCTTACCTTTAGATGGGATCTCCGCCGCGCCGTTCCTTAGTAATACCGGTTTAAACCGGTATGTAAATTAGTTCTCTGGCAGCGATGGGGACTTGCCCCAGCACTGAAAATGCGATGAGGGTGTCCCCACCGCTGCCCGAGAACAGGATCCTGCGCTGCCTCTATCTTCTGCTGGATCCTCCCCTTCTTTTTTCGGCGGCTTCACCTCTGTCGGCTCTGACATTAGTAGAGCCGAATGCGCATGCGCACAATTGCTGCCTCTGAACTATGGCCGCGCATGCGCATTCAGCTCTACTAGTGTCAGAGCCGACAGAGGTGAAGCCGCTGAAGAAAGACGAAGAAAGAAGGGGAGGATCCAGCAGAAAATAGAGGTGGCGCAGGATCCTGTTCTCTGGCAGCCGTGGGGATGCATCACATTTTCAGCCCTGGGGCCTGCCCACATCACTGCCAGAGAACTAATTTACATACTGGTAAAAAACGGTATTACTAAGGAACGGCGCGGCGGAGATTCCATCTAAAGGTAAGAGACGAATAGCCTTTCTAAAGGCTATTTCTACGTGTTACCCAGAGAAAAAAGATTTTTAATGGTAGAATCCCTTTAATCTCACCCCTGTCATGTGTTTGTGATTCTCTTTTCCATTGCTTTATGACATTAGGTTCCTAGTGATTTTTCCAGTTTACGTCAAGTAGTGTACGAGAAGTTGACTCAGACACTGTGCTTGGCAGCTTTTCTAACAAACTGGCAGATTAACAATGAAGAGCAAGGCTGAGATATCAGTAAACAGTGGCATGACGTAAAGATTAGGGCAAAACCAACAACTTTTTTTTCATGGTTTAGACTCTCAAGTACGAAGACGGTTGTTCACGTGTTACACTACAGGAAAGAAGTACAGTCCATAATGCAGGAAAATAAAAAACATTGCTACGTGTTTCTGGAAAAATTATTAGCGAAAACAGTAAAAATAATTATTCCCAGATTACTTTACTAGCATGAGACCGCTCAGAATTTTATGTGGACACCATATGGGAAAAATATTTGTATACATTTGTGTATGTGTTTCTCATTATTCAAGTACCGTATATACTCGAGTATAAGCCGACCCGAATATAAGCCGAGGTCCCTAATTTTACCACAAAAAACTGGGAAAACTTATTGACTCGAGTATAAGCCGAGGGGGGGAAATGCAGCAGCTACTGGAAAATTTCAAAAATTAAAATGGTTTTTGGGTGCAGTAGTTGCTGGACCCCCACCCCCCCAAAAAAAGAAACAAAAATTATTATTTTTTTTTTTTTGCTTGACTCGAGTATAAGCCGAGGGAGGCTTTTTCAGCACAAGAGCTGTGCTTTATACTCGAGTATATACAGTAGTTTTAGTTGTGTTCTAGGTAAACGAGGATTTGAATTTTTTCTTTACTTCTTTTTTTTATATTTTTTAACTTTTTTTTAGACCCCCTAGGGGCCTTGAATCCCAGGGAGTCTTATCACTAATGCAATACATTACAATGTTTGCCATCAGCCACCTACTATACAGGGTGTACTCTTATTTTTACAGTAGTGGGGCATTTGTCAGGATGACATTCTTTGACTTCAGTCGTGCGTTCACTACTATCAGGCCCGATTTTCTTGTGCAGTTGAATTGGACAATGGACCACCATGTAAAGAGACCCCAGATAGTTAGGTAGCTGCTTCTTGGACAGCCTTGTCAGCTGTACCGAGACACCATAAGGTACCATCCTCGCATCCTCTCTATTTACAATATTCACCACCAACTATGAGTACAATTTGTGTTCCTGCTTTCTCTAAAATTTCTCAGATCGTGATCCATTGGCCTTATTACTAACAGGGCCCACACAGAATACAAGATGGTGCTGGAGACATTTGTAGGGCGGAGTAGTGGGAATTGTTTCCTGCTGAACATAGGCAAAACCTTGGAGGTGATGATTGACTTTGGGGCTGTTTCTAGAAGAAAGCAGTAATGTAGGGTCCTCAAACCTGTTGAGGAGCAGAGCAGGCACCATATGAAACCAATGGTTCTGCTGTTTTACACAGTGAAGATCTGGCGGTCCATGATGTGAGATTGCAGGAACCATCCAGTTAATATAGCAGACTGGAGCCTTCGGAAGTCTCCAATGTCTGTGATATGACTATAGTTATTTGGAAGCCTTTCAGATGTGACATAAGAGGGAGGCAAAATCGCAAAAATGAAAATTAGCTGCAACAGTCAAATTTAGAGGGAGTCTGCCACGTCCCCAAGTGTATTCAACTATTACCACCATGTTATAGAACACATGACACTGATAGACATCATATCTTTGCTATTTATTTCACTTTTGTGCATTTGAAGAAAAACAACCGTGAAGCTTTATGTAAATGAGGCAACTGGTGCACAGGGGGCGGAGCTTCAGATCCGGGAGCACTGTTCTTGTTTCTGAAGTAGGACGGGTGATGTCATAACAATATGAGGATCAAACCTCACTGCAAAGGGCCGTTCAGGAAGACGATGGTAGGTGTTTGCGACCACCCCCAATGCACCCACTGCCTAATTTGCGTAAGACTTATTTCACGTTTTCTCCTTAGGTGAGTGTTGTCACATTTCTTTCTTACACTTCCTCTCTTGACAATACGTTTTCAGCATTATTTCTAGCAAATACTGGCAATTATATTTCCACTGTTTATTTGCACTTCGGGTTACGTGAAGGTGAACCTGCCATCGGTACGGAACAGATCATTTCTCCGGTCGCCGTACATTTCATTTCAATGTAAACAGAATTTTTCCCAGCTGTTATAAGAACCCATGAAAGAGGTTACTGTCGTAAGAAGAGCAAAGCAGAGAAGTGTAATGAATTATTTTTTCAGAAAATTTCTATTTATTTTTTTTATCTTTTATTATCTTTTTTTATGGACGAAGATAGGGCATGTCGTTTTTTTTCTAATTGACTGTTTTTTTTCTGTCCATGAAAAAAACGGACGTGTAAATACGCTCATGCAGTCACATGACCAAGTTTCAGCTGTGATATTTGGTCAATGGGATGGCCAGTTGTACCGTTCTGAACAGTATGCGGGGAGATGGACTCCTATCAGTATAGATATCTATGATGCTACGAGTCCCTGCCCGCCAGCGCCATATTGTCCTGTACTGTGATCCGTATGGCAGAGCTGAAATTCAAGCATGTGAATGTAAGGTTAGCCACTATGGCCATGGATAAAGGACATTTTTTATATCCATATTGCATCTTTGGCCATCCATTTTCATGGGACTCTCATAGATTTGTCTATTTAGGGATCCTTGAAAACAGGCAAAAATAGCAAGTTCTAAGGAGCACTAAGAAGCATTATATGGTGGGTGGGGGCAGTATGAAGCATTATATGGTGGGTGGGGGCAGTATGAAGCATTATATGGTGGGTGGGGGCAGTATGAAGCATTATATGGTGGGTGGGGGCAGTATGAAGCATTATATGGTGGGTGGGGGCAGTATGAAGCATTATATGGTGGGTGCAGTATGAAGCATTATATAATGGGTGAGGACATTAAGGATCATCATACTGGGGGAACACTAATGGGACTTTAGTGCCCACTCACAGTATAATTCCTCAATATTGTGCCTCCACACAGTGTCCTCCTAGGTCCCCCCACAGTATAATTCTCTATTAGTGCCCCCACACATATTAACATTAACAGCACACAGGAAAGAACATTCATCTCCCGGTCACTATTCCCAGGCCCTGATCCCTTGTACTAAGTGACTAAGTGGCAGCAGGGATCGGCAGGTGTCCATGCTGTCTGCACAAGAGCCCTCAAAGATGAAGGCAGCATGGATGATTATGGATCCCTGCTTAGGAACAGCAAGCGGGAGATGAAAGTCATAAAGAAAGATCCAGGAGGAAGGGATCCGGACAGCAGACCCCTGCTAGGGCAGTAGTGAAACCACTTAAATGGGTTTTCCCATCTCACTGGTTCAGCAGTCTACCTGCTGTCTCTTCTTCTCACTTCCTGTATTTGTAAACCCCCCCTCCCCTGAAAAGACCCCAGAGTATAATAATTGTTCGTGGGTGTTCATTATAGGGCATAATGGTGTGTATAGGGGCCACTATGGGGCATAATAGAGTGTGCAGGAATGCGGCGGAGGTCGGTCGGTCGAGGTCTTTAGTGTCACTCAGGAAGGGGGGGTCCATGTCAAAAGTTCGTCATGGGGCCCCGCCATTCCTAGTTACGCCACTGGAACAGACTCCGTGTTATCTGTGTGTTTACACAGAGAGATAACAGACAGGACTTTATCAGCAAACTGCAATTAGCTGAACTGATTGTCCTGCTGGCAGAGCAGTGAGTGACATCACTTGTCCTAACACACAGGTCCATGGTTATGGCAATTCTGTGTAAACAATGGGAGCAATACGTTCACACAGCAGGCAAACAAAGCAGCATTTCTATAGCAATATATTTAGGAAAAGTCTTCAATTTAAATAAGCTACCAGTATAGATAGGATCCTTGAGATGGGACAACCCCTTTAACTAGATGGATTATGGAGGAAGCAGTTCAGACTGTTCCTCCACAGACCTCCTCCATATGGCGCTAAACTGATGTCTCTTGTGTCAGAACCGGTCCCATAGCAAACTAAGGGGTCCATTCTGGAATTAGTTTCCCTTCAGGTTGTATCCACCACGCCGAAGGGAAACTGATAGGATGTGCATTTGTGAACACACCCTTACAATCTACATCACCGAGTTCCAAAGAATATGTTTATTCATTGTGAATCTGTGGAATTTGGTTTATGTACTAAAAGCTAGAATCTGAACTGATATCTCTCAGTAGTGACCAAATACAAAGTGTTTGGCGATACTGATGGAAATTCTACAATTGCCACTCTTGTATTTACAGTCACATGTTATGTTTCATGCTCCACTCGTCTCGTCATTTGAAACTGTATTTATGAAAAGTACATAGAGCTTAGCCCAGTAAAAAGTTGTATGCCTGTGCGTTACATGAACAACAAGATTTCGGTCAGTGGCTGTCTCATTTGTAAGCTCAGCAGCACTATAGAGATTTTTTCCAGGATGACAAGACCTAGAGAATCATTACCAATGTAAGTATACAAAAAATATTTTTTTTTTTCTTATGAAGGTACAAAGGCTACACATCATTCTAGTCACGGGCACATCTTCCATGCGCAAAACCTTGCGCAGGCATTAGCATCGGACTCTAGCATCGGACATTAGCATCGGACTCTAGCATCGGACATTAGCATCGGACACTAGCTGTGTCCGTTACATTTTGCATTATTTTAAATGGGACATCATGTGTGTCCTTTACTGTCCGTGTCTGTCCTTAAGCGTCCGTTTGCAAAGATGTCCGATTTTTCAAGCGGACAGTAAAATCCTACATGTAGGGATTAGCTGTCCGCTTGAAAAATCAGACATCTTTGTAAACGGACAGACACGGACAGTAAAGGACACTGCATGGTGTCCCATTTAAAATAATGCAATTTGTAACGGACACAGCTAGTGTCCGATGCTAATGTCCGATGCTGCTGTCGGACACCGATGCTAGTGTGAACGCCCCCTTAACTGTTTAGAACAGTTACCATCTGGACCCACTCCATAGACTAAGCCATTTAGTGCTGGTGCTTATTTGGTCCCTCTGAGCAGCCTGTCACAACCACAGCTCACACCTGCTGTACTCTAAATGTGTCACAATACATAGTAGCATCCTTGTGTAAAACTTCCAACTGGAGCTACAATGAGGTCCATATGGCACCACACTTGGCACTCACACCCAGTGACCAGATTCATGACACCGGCCCTTATAAAAGTCTCTTTGGGGTACTTGTTCTGCTTCTAGGCAGCTTCAGAAAAGGAACAGGGAAACTTATAGGACAAGCAATACTTCTGGGGGAAAGTCCATGCTGACTATTTTCCACAAGAAAGAATGTGTCTCCGTAGTGCCACCTAGTGAAGGTAGGTAATCTATAGGTACCTAGGAGAACTGAAGGCAATGGGTGGTCACACTGCATATTGTATTTGATTTAGACTTCTCTTTTGTTCATTCATTTAATTTTGTTAATTGACAAAAATAAACTATAATGTTTTTATTTTTTACCCATTTTTATTTTGCAGCATATTTCCACATCTGCCTAAATCTTTGGCACAGTACTGAATATTTATATACATAACAGTACTCTGTTAAAGGGAAACAACACCTGCAAATCAAAGTGGATATAAACTCATAACCTTGAACAGTGTATAACATGGCCATCAGAGCAGGGGCGTAACTTTAGGGGGTGCAGGGCCCAGGAGCCTTAGGGGGGCCCATAAGCACTGACATCAGTATTGAGATTGCAGCTTCCATCTGGCCCATAAGCCAAGGAGACCCACAGATTCCCCGAACCATACTAAGGTGGATTAAACTCCTTAGCACCCGTACACATCACTATTAAGAATTTGCTGTAGGGATGAGGTCTGGGGGCCCCAAATAAAACATTGCTCCGGGGCCCACAAGACTTTAGTGTTACCACAGCTCCCGAGCATCAGAATTGAAACTCAATCCAGATTTGCCTCCACCCCACTATGAGAAATTTTGTAAAAAGTGGCGAGCAGGGTACCGAAAGAACAATGTCATGGACCTTTGGCACCGGAAAGGGTTGAGCACCTAGTATGCACCACTACGAATCCCAAAAAAGGAACAAACACACTTTGCAAACTGAAACCCCCACCCCAGTTCTCAAGGACCTCTTCATACCGTATAAGCAGCTCATTTGATTTCTCCCACTCTATTACACGAAACTATAAAACCAGCGTAAGAATATTTGCAATGAAGGATGATGGGTAAACAAAGTTATGTACATACAAAACAGCAAACCTTTTGAACTATGAGGTTATCCAGCCCAATAGTTCTCCAACCTCTGTTGATCTTTCCATGTTACTGCTGTTGATTCTTTGGGTGAAGTTGTACCAAACTCCCTGCAAAACTAATGGAGCGGTAAGATCATTTCACTTATGTATTACTCCATGGAAATACTGTACAAGCATGGTAAGAAGTCACCGGTAAACACAATCATTATCAGATGGGGAGCGGAGCCCAGGCCCAAAAGGGTGTTAATGTGTTGTGGTCCTTCTGGGGAAAGGATCCTGGTGAAGATAATCTCATGTCAATATTAGGTTTGGCGGTGTCATAGGCTAAGTATCAATTACTTATATTAGGTTTACTCAGGAAAGCCCCATGTTCTCTTACCTCCAGTGTAGATTCTTCCCCAACACAGCTTGCAGGGAGAGATGGCTTCCTGGTTAGCGTCAACATGGGGCATGATATGTAAAATTGTCCAGATACGCTAAGACCTTACCCCAACCTAGCTTTTACCCACTTGGGTGTATGTGAGAGCCCAGGACGGTGTGTCTGACACTGTGATCTGTAGTACGGGGGCACCAAAAGGTACAGTTCTTGCCCCATTTCTCTTCACACTGTACACTGCCATCATCATCATCGTAGGGTAGATCCATCAGGACTTCTCCAACCAGTCTGGTTCCCAAACCAGCCTTCAAAATTCATCCAAACAATTGGGTGGAGATGACCCCCTTATTCCTCTACTCCCATTGAAGATTAATTTTTCCACTTGCAAAGACCTGCAAAGACCCTGTGCAAGCCACCATGACAAAGAACTAACCGAAAAGTGTGTGTGTGTGTGGGGGGGGGGGGGGAGAAAAATTAACCTACTCTATGTAACTCCTGTTCTGCAATGTGACCCCCCCCTACACGCTCCCCTCCTATATATGTGTATATAATACACAGTAAACAATCTCCACCCCCTGCCCTTAATCTAAACTCTAAACTTAACCTGACCTAGCATTATGCTCCTCATACATTATATTGTCATAATAAACCCTTTGTCATTGACAAACTCCTTAAAAGCGACCCCATGGCTTTATCCCTTTTCCAGTTGGACCAATGCAGGCAGGTGATGTTCTCCGGGTATTCACCAAACCCAGACTAGCAACTAAAAAAGCATGATCGGTCAATGAAGAGAAGATGCTTCTATTGCACCAGAGTTGTGCAGGGGCTGTGATCTTGGGACCACTTCATCTGATGTTTGGTGATGTAAGGGCTACATGCAGCTGCTTGGCCATGGAGATCCATTCCCTAAAGCTCCGGGATATAGTAAATAGCAGAGGAGGTTTGGAGTTCTGTAGGTATTGAATCGGCAGAGCATTGGTGACTTTAATGCGCAATGTGCATTAGATTCCTATGTAACTTTACGTAGTCCGTCCGCACTTCATGGTTGAGTTGCTCTGATTCCTATACACTTCCATTCTTCAATAATACCACTCAGAGATGACACAAGGTGTATCTAATACTGAAGAAATTTCATGAACCCGTAAGGTCGCCCCAGTTCTTCTCTTCGCAGTGTAGCCATAATTGGTGTAGCACTTCGCTGTAGACCGGAAATTATTAGCCAGCAAATACACATCAGGGGCAGAAGCGTAAGAAGTCCTGGAGTCTCCTGCATGTGCAATAGTCTTTCATAGTCCATATAACATGGGAAGAATATGCAAATCTGACTTCCATGATGTAATTGGGAAGCCAGTGCCTCAAGAATGCACACCAATAGAGGGCGCTGACTGAGAATGTGCAAGTCTGTCTTCCATGATGTAATTAGGAAGACAGAGTCTCAGTCAAGCAAGCCTATAGAGGGCGCTCCCTTTAACATCATGCCGACCTTCTCAGAGGCCTTTGTTTGCAATGATGTTGGGATTATACCAGAGTCCATATAACACATCCAGCACACCGTCACTTGAGGTATCTCCTGTGTCCGTGATACACCATTGTCTATATATCCTGCAACAAGTGGTTTAGCAATCTCAAGAAGCTGTGCACAAATGTCACAGAACTTAACTGTAACACACAATGCCACGTAGCCCTAGTTATTGCCTTAGGTGCTCCGGTTTCCTCCCATGCTCCAAAGATGTTCTGATAGGGAATATAGATTGTGATCCTTACATGGGACAGTGACTGAAACTTATTTTTGCTTATTTATTTTATGCTTACTTGTATAGCACCAACATATTCCGCAGCGCTTTACAGTCACTGTCCCCTATAGGGCTCACAATCTACATTCCCTATCAGTATATCTTTGGAGTGTGGGAGTAAACCCATGCAAACACGGGGAGATCATACAAGGTCCTTGCAGAGGTTGTCCTTGGCAGGATTCGAACCCAGGACTCCAGTTCTGCAAGGCAGCCCTGCTTACTTACATAGCACCATTATATTCTGCAGCACTTTACAGAGATGTTGCCGACCTCTATAATTGTGTATAATCTGAAAGTGAACCATATGACATGGTGGATAAGCTATAAATCCATAGAGATTGGGTTTATAGTATTTATGACCTTATCATATGAATGGATTATGATTGTTGAGAACTTGTCAGTGCTAAGTCATGAACAAGGTTGCACGGAGTTGGGTGAGCAGGTGGAAGGCGACTTGTCACTAGAATGGAATTTCATGTTGCCGAGGAAGCAAATGATATAAAAGCTGTGAAATGTAATATGCATCTCATCTGCTTGTTTGTTTTCTTATGATTAACTTCTGCTAAGGGTGACAGTGCGTGCGTATATATATTGACTTATGAATAGAGTGTAACATGCTGGAATGAAAGAGAATAGCCTGTGTTTATTTTACTAAGACCAAAAGCAATCCCGCTACCATTAACCCTCTACAAATGAGTAAGACATTTGCGAAATATTGGAAAGTCAGAGAATATCTTTGTGCAAGGCATTGGATATTTCCTGGTCTGTGCTATTGTCTAATATACAGAAGAGGGTCAGTTAAGGAGACAGAGTAAATATGTAATAAGCCAAATACAGAAGATTCTGTTACCCAATTTGTCACTCACAAGGAATACAAAAGTGTCCTTGCTTACCTTACCCCCTGTCTAACCATGCTTGGCTGACAACTCGCCGAGACAATACTATTTCATGATATTGTGTCACAAAGTAGTAAGCTATATGTGTCAATGTGTGGCCACCCAGTGGTTGTTTTGTGAATGGCAGTCTGTCAAAGGGTTTGGGCAGCGGGTCCTGATATTCAAGCTGGAATTCCTAAGCAAATTTGAGCTAAGCTGAGAGTTATGTATTTAGTATTAGAAATTTCATTTTGAGGCATGATGTTAAAGGGAGCGCCCTCTATAGGTTTGTTTGACTGAGACTCTGTCTTCCTAATTACATCATGGAAGACAGACTTGCACATTCTCAGTCAGCGCCCTCTATTGGTGTGCATACTTGAGGCACTGGCATCCTAATTACATCATGGAAGACAGATTTGCATATTCTTCCCAAATTTCATTTAGATAATATTACATTACTAATGTGCCCTTAGATATGCCCCCCCTCTCCCCCGACACACACACACACACACACACACACACACACACACACACACAAACACACTCAGTGTTAGGGGCACTTTCAGCTGCCCCTCCTGCCCCACCTGTGCTCTGATCTGTAATTATATTATGTTCACAGACCGGGGTGTAACTAGCAAATACTGGGCCCCATAGCAAACTTTTGACTTTTGTCCTCCCACCTCCACGCACTGGCCCCCTTTGGTATTATGCTCCCTTTGCTGGTCCCACATGGTATAATTCCCCATTTACATACACTATAATGGCCCCTTTACCAAGTATAATGTCCCACAGTAGCCCCTTCACAAGGCATAATGTCCCTTAGTGGCCCTTACAGTATTCATTGCTAATATTACAAAAATATTGGATTCAAATCCTGCCAAGGACAACATCTGCAAGGAGTTTGTATGTTCTCCCCGTGTTTGCGTGGATTTCCTCCGGGTACTCCGGTTTCCTCCCACACACCAAAGACATACTGATAGGGAATGTAGATTGTGAGCCCTATATGGGACAGTGACTGACAATATCTGTAAAGCGCTGCGGAATATGATGGCGCTATATAAGTAAGCATAATAAACAAATAAATAAATAATAATAAGATTCGGGTTCACCACCCACAAACTATTATTATACTCGGTCTCTTAAAAGTGGACCTTTCATGTCCTCGGGCACATGCAGTTTTATATACCGCTAGAAATTCACTGTCCTCCTGACCGTATTCGTCCGTAGACTAGTACTGGGGGGCTTATCCTCATGGCTGGGTGGTAAGGTACGCCCCCTCTAACACTACAGAGCTGCGGACAGACTGTCAGGAGGGGTGTTCCCAGCTAGACTGTCAGGAACGCCCTTCTCCAGGGGCACATAGCGGAAAAGCTTTCTAGCGGTATATAATACCGCATGTGCCCCAGGACATGAAAGGTCCTCTTTAAGACTTCAGAGTATACAAACAAACAGTGTTACTCACCTCTCCTGGGGTTCGGGTCTTCTGGTCTCTTCATTGATGTCAAAGAATGGCAGTCTCATCCCAATGTATAATAATGCTGGCGTGACTCATGTGACCACTGAGACCCAGCAGCAGAATGGAAGATGGGCCCATCCGGTGATCAGCAGGTCCCAGGCACCGCCTTAGTGATTTGTTAGTATAATATAATTATAGTAACTGTATGTAGGGGGAGGATGATTGTGTATTAGGCCGCTATTGCAATAGTGCCCCACCTCAGGTAATAGCATTATGTGGAGGTGGCAGTATTACAGTAATAGCGCCCCCCACAGTTAATATCATTACATATGTGTGTGAGGGGAACGATTACCTGTGGAGAGGGCACTATTAATACAATAAAATACAGTATAATATAGATAAAAATGGCAATGTCTTTAGTAAAAAATGATGAAACATAATAACACCAATATAAATGTAATGACCTGCTGGAAAAAGTTGCAATGTCACTTCTAATGCAGAGAGAACACCTGAGCGCAGCCACCAGATTTATCACCATTTACGCCAGAGATCTGTGACCCCGGCCTTACTGAGTGATGAGATGGATGGCAGCCATATGACTTTGCAAAAATTAAAGAACCTAATTCTACGAAACGTAAATCTTGTGTTACGAGTGTTTGGGAACTCAGATCTAAAACAAACATTTTGCTTCAAAGCGAAGGTGAAAGAAAGTACCTGGTAGGACCTTACAAGTGATAAGTGACTTATGGGAAATGAGGCCACGCATTCAATTTCCCACATTTATATTACTTCGCTATGTATGACTTACCTGCCATGTGAACGTTTCTTTTCCTCACAAGTCCTTGATTGAGGAGGGGTGAGGGGTCTTTAACGATAACACAGCAATGATGATGGTCTAAAGACTTGTGTTACACAACACTGACGTTCCAGATGTGACCACCCAAACCTTTGAATTTAGGCCCGGTTCACATCTGCCTTCGGGTTTCCTTTCGGGGACCCCCAAACAAAAACCTAACCCCCAGAAAAAAGCAGTTACCTAAGAAAGCTGCAGGCCCCATAGACTACAATGGGGTCCGTGTGGTCTCTGCTTGGTTTCTGCACAAAACATGCGGAGAGAAAAGCGCTGCTTGCAGGACTTATATTCTATGGGGTCCGCGGGTTTCCTTAGGTAACTGCTTTTTTATGCAGATAGGTTTCCGTTCAGGGGGTCCCCAGTCTACAATTCACAACACAGCCATTAGGGGGCCACATAGAGGCACCTATATACACCTTATAGGGAATCAGAAGGGATCAGGGGAAATTTTTTTTTTTTTGTCTCCAGCCATAACTTTTTGAAAATGTTCATTCGTTTGAGGTCTTATTTGCATATTCCTTACCCAGAATTCTTAGCCATCTCTCCCTAATGAAACACATTACCTCTTCTGACCTACATCGAGACCTTTCACACCTCACACAGCCAACCATTACCCTACTCTGCACTGCTGAGAGGCAAACACACTTCAGACAGCTGTCGGGGGATGGAAATCTCTTACTTTTGGAGGAGATATTCTGACTTGGCTATTAATCCCAGATATTCCCAGATTATGCCCTTAGGTTTCTTTTAAAATCGGTTATTAGTCTATAAGGATTAAGTGGTACTAGAAGCAAGATTCCTTTATCATCAATAATAATTTGCATATTCCTTACGCATACCCATGAAGAATTTATACTGTATGTTTCTTGATGGACAAGTTGTTATCTATAATAACCAGTAGGTGGCTCTAGAGCTCATCCACAGTTGTCCTATACAGTGTGATGGCGTAGTCAATATTCAATGCATTCAGAAGAACTAGCTCTGTCTACTGTCACATACAATATGGCGCTGGTAGTATTATTTACATCAGAACACACGAAAAGAACATAATACTGAAAAATTAATCTTTTATATTATTCATCACTATAGTTCTATTTTGGATAGTTTTCATTGTTATTTTTGCTTAGGTGTGTTAGGGGGCATCTGCCTCCGGATATGTTGTCGTAGTCCAAATTGATGACGTAATCATGAGTACTCGTAGAACAGACAGAAAGACACTCAAGTATCGTAATCAGAATGTTCCAAAGTTTATTACATATTACTTAGCTTTTATAGAGAAATAATGGTTGTTTGCTAATTTAGGCATAACAAACTACATCATATAGAAATGTGAATTATCATTGGTCAAAGTATAAAATGGGCGTTTACAAACTATGAATACGTGTATAAGCAATACATGAGTTAACACATGGTTGTCCGTGTCATCCATTTTAGTGTGTAATTATGTTAGCACAGTCTGATGAAATGGATGCCATGACCTTCCAGGTTTCATGTTAATGGATGATTAGAACTGACTTCATATCTTGTTAACTTTATGCGTCTTGTTATGGCCATCACGTATTGTGATGTACAAATATGGTAACTTACATCCACCAGCATGTAGCACGGAGGGGCAGTGAAAAACTAGTTTTAACTAGATATATTCTAATACGCACATAGACACAAAGATCAGCACATTTAGTCAAAATATAAGCCTCAGGGTTACTGGGGAAGCCTCTTATCTGTTACTTCTGGCTATACGCTTAGGGTTAGTGGTTAGCTTATTTTTCTAAGCTACAATTTAGGAACTGGAATTGACCCCTCACAGGTGAGAGGTGAGACAATATTCTAGGAACAAAGTGAGAAACAAAGTCATACTAGGTCCACACTTGCACTGGGCTCTCCATCGTTTGAGGACCCGAATGACGTAGAGTCCGTCCACAAATACAGCAGTTACTCATGGACACCTGAAGACCCCATACACTATAATACTGAATACTCAATCTGGTGGAGACAAATGTCACCTGCCATTTTTCGGCGGAATCTGCAGCAGAGTCACCTACAGAGATGTGAACCAAGCTTAAGTCCTTAAGCCAACTCTCACCTAGACCAGATTTTTCTGCAACAGATTATCATCCATTTACCCCACGTGTATTAACCCTTTTAAAAGGACGTCTCATTCTGGTTTACAACTTTTATATACTTTGTCTCATGGGTTTAAAGTTTTAGATTTGCATTTGTAGCGTGAATTGTGCCCCTGAACAATAGAAGGTGCAGTCTTACCGTCCTTGGCATCTCTCATATAGGAATCTGAAGAGGAAGGAGCTCTGGGAGAATAAAAAAAACATTTGTTTGCATAAGACAGCCGAAGTCCATTGCAGTCTCAGGAGACAACCCGAGGATGGGCTCAGAGATGTTCAGAGTGGAGTCGTGACCCAGAGGAGAGTATAATAGCAATGGAGTTCCCAGCAGGCATCCTATAGACCCCAGCACACAAAGTCAATCCTGACATTGGTTCTGTGTCCATCCCCTGCAGGTTACACATTCATTCTATATGATCTGCCAATGCTTACTCCTCCTGACTATGTGAAGACCACACAGATGCACGTTGTTACCATACAATAGTTGGAGCTGTGTATTGCAAAACCAGCCAAGGACCCAATATCTGTAAGGAGTTTGTATGTGTTGCCTGTGCATGGCTTTTCTTCCTACACTCCAAAGACATAGTGAAATGGAATTTAGATTGTGAGTTCTATTTGCGTCAGTGAGCCATAACAATATCTGTAAAATGTTATGGAATATGTTGGAACTAAATAATGTTAGAGGTCCTTATACTAGAGCCATGATGGCGAACCTATGGCACGCATGCCAGAGGTGTCACTCAGAGCCCTCTTTGTGGGCACCCATCTGTGGAACAGATTATATTGTGTGGGGGCCACTGTGGAGCAAATTGTACTATGTATCAGCCACTGTGGAGCAGATTGTACTATGTATCAGCCACTGTGGAGCAGATTGTACTATGTATCAGCCACTGTGGAGCAGTTTGTACTGTGTGGGGGCCCTTCACTATTTTTATCACATAGCATCTGTTTTATAGCAGACAAGTGATATTATTACAGACCGTCCATAACTGTCCACAATTGTGGATCCGCACAGTATTAAGGTTAATTTGCCATGTTGGCACTTTGTGATAAATTAGTGGGTTTTGGGTTTCAATTTGGGCACTCGATCTCTAAAAGGTTCACCATCACTGTACTAGATAGAGGAATAAATGAATAGAAATCCTTTTATTCTCTAATATAACTAGATTTTCAATGGTAGGAAAGGTTATAGCAAGAAATTTATAGCCAATGTACTGCAGGTGCACAGGGGACATTACCTATACCTACGCTTGCATGCAGGTAAATATTTGCCATCATCCTTTCCATGATAGAAAGAAAGCAGTTTCCTGTACAATAGTTATTTTTTTCATGCTCTGGCAGGGCTGAATGAGCGCTGTACGTTGTTCTGTGGTTATTGTTGATGTTAACATGACGTAGAAATGTACAATGTGTAGAGAGAAAAGCAAAGAAGACAATGGTTAGGTAAGAGTAGTATGATGAGGAATGGTGAGGAAGGTCAGAGACAATGAAGACAGATTTCTACTTCCTTAACTCAAATTTCTAACTACATATGCTAGCTATATCCTATCTATGTTTGCGGTATGTGTGGGGAGTTTGGCGACCATGGGAGTAGGGATGGTGAATGTGTGGAATTGCTGCCTTACATGGCTAATTACTAATATGTCATAATATCAAGTTAAAATGGTTTCATGTAAATTGGTTGCACTAGTTAATGTTGCATGAAATGAGTTTTATGAGAAATTGGAATATTTCACCAAATTTGAGCTAAGGTAAGGGTGGACACATCTTAGTAACTGCAAGGGGTTTAAGGGGTTAAATAGTTATTTTTTAGAGTTAGGCCTTATTTTAATATTAGTGAAAAATGACCATATACCATTCATTTTTTTTGGAATAAGGCCAAAACAGAGCCAATACAATTATTTTAACCCTCGTTTGGCACACAGAATGATCATGTAAATAAGGCCAAACAATTTTAGACATAATGACCTAGACTTACCAATACAGGGAAACCTCTCTGAGACAACCACTCCAAATTGAATTAAAATGTGGTCATCTGGGGGTTGGTCTTCTCAAAAAGATGGCTAGTACGAAAAGGAGGTGGTCTACTCAAAGACGTGTTTTGGAGAGGTTTCACTCACATGTCTGTAGGAAGCTGAAAAATTTTCGACCAAAGTTGATACATCAAGATGGGTCAATGGTAGGGCAAGTTGAGCCAAAATTCCATCACATTGTGCCAAAGATGTGACATGGCGTCTAGTCATGACCACAATCGTAAATGTGGACAGATGTATATACATAAAGATAGACAGGTAGATAGAGACTTGCCGGTCCAATGTGGCCATTTGTCATAGATTTTGGCATTATGATCTAAGGCCGGGTTCACACGATGTATATTGCACGTAATGTGCCACGTAGACGCCGCGGGAGCTTTTGCGGGCCGTATACGCTCCCATTGTTTTCAATGGGAGCCGGTACCGCGTATGTGGCGCTATTTTGCAGCTGCCGCAAAATAGCACCGCATATACGGTACCGGCTCCCATTGAAAACAATGGGAGCGTATACGGCCTGCAAAAGCTCCCGCGGCGTCTACGTGGCACATTACGTGCCAAAATACATCATGTGAACCCGGCCTAAGGATCATAAATCGCAGCATGTCAATTATAACTACGGAAACACCAGCGGTTTCCCTATAGGTACACACTGTCTATGCATAGCGCTGCGGTTAGAACCAAGATGCATTGATGCCGCGTTTTTTCTGCAGCAGGATGCAACGTGAGGCCTTAGCCTTACACTGATTTATATAGAGTAGAAAACAGACCACAATGGAGGAATCCATGAGCAAAGACCGCCACCAAGTAGTTGCTAACTTCACTGTCCATCTGAAAAATCGGTCCCCATTCTCACATGTATATGTCATAAGTACCCTAGATGGGAATATCCATATTAACAGTCATCTGGGTATTTCCAGTTTTGTATCATGAAAATGACGATAACCGTAATCTCTTTCACACTGCCATGTTTCATTGCTTTATTTTATTAGTATTACGGTAACATTGTGAGATACAAGTAATACAGCGATAATCTCATGTGAATGCTATCTGATTATTATTAGAACTCGGTTTAGTAACCACAATCGCAATTCGGTGTCCTCGGTTTCCCTAAGCACATGGTACAGAAGTACAGGAACATGTCTCTATGTCGTCATACGTGTAAGGTTTTATGCTGCCATCCAGGCAGATGAGCTGAATGGTTTTGGTGCTCTTGCCTGAATCCATACAACAAGAACAGCTTCGTTCCATTTTGTCAGATTTATGGGAATACCTGGAAAAAAAGATATAAAATAGTGTTATATAGACTATATACAACATGTCACAAATGCTATCATTAAACAAGGGTGTGACAGGCACCCAAGTAGATCTACAGGATAGGGTCCCAACCCAGATCATATATTAGAAAAAAATCCTAGTAGTTTTTTACGATATCAAAGATAATTTTATTATAATTCAAATTGCACTGTGCCACACGTGGCCATACAGAGTACACAAGAGCAACGTTTCGGCAAAGTCTGCCTTCCTCAAGCTCTGTAAGTGGAACAAAAGTGTATACATTAGGGATGCAGTACAGGCATCCATAAGACATCATAAGACACACACGTGGTGACAATAATAGTGAATACATAGTGATAACATGATGAGGTAGTACTGTACAATATGTGGCTGTTTACGTGAAAAGGGCCCAGATCGTCGATTCTAATTATAGAGAAAATAGTCCAAAACATATTTGGGTAAAAAAAATCACAATTTTGTTTTATGCAAAAATTTTATTTAAAAATATGTCAATTGTGCTTTCAATAAAAATTTTTTTGCTGTTTCGGACAATGTTACACCATAACCGTTACAATGATACCAAGAACTCCATATCGACAATGTGGGCCCTTTTCACATAAACAGCCACATATATACAATATAAAACAAGTCATGATTCATTAAATCAATGAACTAAAGGGAGAAACAAATAACAATATTACAATGTTTTATGTTGTATAAAAACAATTCAATCTTCCCATTGGGGCTTGAAGAAACCCCTAGGCCAAGGACGCACGTAGCGGGCCACAGCAAAAAAGCACTGTAGGAAAAACCGTAACAGTACCCATTGGAGTTTTGGAAATTGCAGCAGGTCAGTTATACCTATGGAAACATCATCAGTTTATGCCACAAGAAAATGGCCGCTTAGAATACTGTGTAAGCGGCCATTTTTCTTGTGGCTGCGAGCATGCGCAGTTGGCTTGCCCTAGGCCTGAGGCCTAGAAGTTAGAATACACCGCCAGAAGAAGACGCGGTGAAGACCTAGTTCCAGACGAAGATGGAGGTGGCGCTGGAGAGTTCTCTTGCAGCATTGCGGCCGCCCCCAGTGCTGTTTGAGCGCTGGGGCCCACCCCCAGTGCTGCGAGAGAACTCATTTACATAAAGACAAGAACCAGAATTCCTACAGAACGGTGGCACAGAGAAGACAATGAAAGGTAGGAGAAGAATAGCCTTTTTTTTAAGGCTATTCCTACGTGTTAGAATAAAAAGGGTTTGAAAGATAGGATCCCTTTAATAAAGCCCAAGTACCGCCTTAATTAAATGAATTGCACCCATATATTATGCCCTTATTCCCCTGACATAAATACTGCGTCTCTAATGACCCCTTTTATAAATGACCTCCCCCTTGTAATGCTCCCTAATAGCCGTTATATAAATGAAGACCCTTTCGTCATAATGCCCCTTATTGAATCCTCCCTTATATTTCCCGCTCCCAACAACCCCTTTTACTCTTAAAACACCCACAACTGTACTAAAAAAAAAAAAAAAAAAAAATATTCTCGCCTTTCTGCGATGGAGCCGCAGGGTCCACACATAGAATGTGTTTTGTCTGGTCTCAGTGCCTTGTAATAAATAGGCCTGAAATGGCTTGCGGTTTACTAGACCGGATGGGTTTTAACTAGATCGGTGTCTGCAGACACTGATCTAGTTAAAAGAAAAGGATTAATGGCGGCCCCGGGGGTCGGCCACACAAAGTTAGTGGTCCCTTTTTTCCATGAATATGGCTGCTGCATTTTTTATAAGTGAATTCACATGAATCAGACTATACATGGTTGGATAACTTACTCTGAAAATGTAGTACAGCGGCCAGAGCAAGAATTCATCGCCACATACTTTAATGTACTGCAGTCACCTTTTGTTATCCTTGTATACTGCACAGTCAGAACGCAGTCAGCTGAAAAAATGTATATGGAATATTACAGTAATCAATTTTCAGTACAATACAATGCCCTACATAGAGGTCTATGGAAAGATGAATCAAGCAGCTGTGTCTACAGTATAGAAAAATAAACCAAGTGGTCTATTGAATATTCTGCACAATGTGACGATATACTGTTGTTAATAACTTTCCCTGTTCTTGTTCCCTTATTGTAATTTTTTATTCTCAATAAAAACTAAATTTAAAATAAAATTAAATAATCTACACAGTATATTTTGCTGATACATAACCTGCTTGCAATGCTGTACAATGAGTATCTGTATAAAGTGCAATGAGTATAATGTCTCATGTCAGGGTGATCTGGAGGACAATCTGACTCAGGGGCCCACCAGAGGATTCACCTGACCTGTGGGTCAGCCCAAGCCATCCAATAGAGATAGTGTTTTGGCAAAGAAGCATTTAGTTGACATCTATCATGTATGGCCATTATAGTATAATAAAAAATTGGGGGGCTTTAAGTAACTTAAAGAGGTTTTCCGGGCTTTTTTTTTTAATAAGATCAATAGGGGACCCACAACTATTCCCTGGACCAACTATCTCTATGGAGCCACTTCCAGCACCCATCCTGTAAACAATAAAGGGTCGGAAGCTGAAAGCTCCATCCACTGTATAAAAATAAAATAAAAATAGACCATAAAAAAGAAAGTCTGGACAACCCCTTTAACCCTTTCACTGCCAGGCACGTAGCTCTACGTCCTCCCAAGGTGGCACCTCAGTAGAGGAGGATGTAGCTACAACATCCTCCCTATTAATGCCGATATCTTTGGACTGCATCAACACATCTTGATGCTTTAAAATTCATTTTAAAGAAGAGAATCTCATCTTTAAAATGATACCAAGAACTTGATGATAGAACTTACAGTTTTGGAGCGATTCACTGTTGAAAACGCTATTTGGCATTGAGATCCAACTGCAGATCTCAATTCCTGAGAGCGTTTTAACAGTGAATCGCTCCAAAACTATAAGTTCTTTCATCAAGTTGATATTATTTTAAAGATAAGATTCTCCTCTTTAAAATGCATTTTAAAGCATCAAGATATGTTGATGCAGGCCAAAGATATAGGGCTCTAAATTGCCCCCCCCCCCTGTCTAAGCAAGCAATTTGCGAACTGTAACAGGAAAGGGAGGGGGGACGAGCAGCCCAGCAGCGTACACAGAGACAGAGAAACAATCTGACTCTGTGCATAACTTGTATGTGACACCAGGAGGGGGGTGGAAGAGACTCTTCTGTCCCTATTAACCTTTCTCCTGCCAATCAGAGCAGACCCGAAGAACAGAAACCCGTAAATCTTATATTTACATTTCAGATTAATTTGTTTGTCCAGCTTTTCCCCTAAAGTTATGGCTGTCCAATTATCCCCTATCTACAACATAGGGAACAAGTATCAGATCGCTAGAGGTCAACAGTGATCAGGAGAATGGGGACCTGAAATGTCCATGAATGTTTCATATGACTAGAGATCTGGTGTCCAGCGCTCTATTTACTTCTTTGGAGTTGATGGGACAGCAAGCCCATAGACATGAATATAGCACTGGACACACATATGCATGAGTGCCCCATTCACATAGAGCACTGAGGGGAAATTTCAGGACCCTGTTCAACTGATCTCTAGTGGTCTAGTGGATGGACATCCAGTATTGTGACACTTATACACTATAAGTGTCATTTGTAGTACAACACTTGGTCATTGACTTATTACCTGGGCTCAGTACTCTAGAACAAGAGCCGTTCTCTCTTATTGACTTCCTGTTGTTGTTCTAGAAGAAATTTGGAAACAAGGGAACCGCTTCCATAGGACACCTGGAAAGCGGTCTTCTTGATGACATAACCCTTATTATGGCATACAAATGAATGTTACTCACGTATAATTGTCGTATAGGTTTCTTGTGTTTGCGTCGGAGATGTTTCCGTTCCAGTCGTTGTCATACTGGACAATTCCCGGGTTGTTGTTGGAGATGTGACCGTTGTAGTTTTGGTGGTGAAAAATGGAAAAGTGGTTGTGAAAGGTGTTGTTTTAGAGAGAACTGTGTGTATGGTGGACTGAGTAGTAGAGAACTTGGTTGTGCTGGATTGTAAAAAATCAACGACTGTGAATGGAGAAGAAACTCTAGTCATAGTGAAGGTCTTAGAATATGGTGGAGACGTCGTTGTAGTCTCAGCGTATGTGCGGGGAGGGCTGGTTCTGATAGTCGTGAGCGCTTTAGAATATGGTGTAAAGATTTGAGATGTAGATTTCGATTTTACTAATGTTCTTGATCGAACGGTACTTTTTTTTTTCGACGGCGGACTTGATAGGTGACTAAAACCACTGGCTGGAACGAACGTGGTTGAGAAATGTTTTTGTTCTGTTGCTGTTGAGGCATTCGTATAGGGTACGGTGCGATGTGGATATCTGTATAGATCTGTTTTTACCACTTCCGAAAATATTGGGGCAGTATTCATTGGAGAAGTCTGCGTGAAAGTTTCTGGTGTGACAGTCAAAGCTGTGAAATAAAGAAGTTAAAATCCACAATATTGTAACATGACAAAATACATTTATATACTAATGTACCAAACTTTAACTTGATTCTGATAATGTTCTGATATCTTGACATAAAAGTAATTGAAAAAGTCAAGTAAAAGTACAACTGTTAGGCTACTCGACAGTGGTCAATGGCCACGTGACATCCATTTTCTTAACACAACAACATTAAAATCAATGCCAAGCATGGGGGTATGGACATAACACACGGACCCAATAAAGAATCAATGGGTCCGTTTTGATGTGAAACGGATTGATGGCCATTTAACATTCATTAGAAATGGATTGGTGCATTGGGTCAAAATGGAAAGCCCAATGAAATTCATCCATTCATTCATGCAAAACATATGACACGTGGCCATCAACAATGGAAAAAACGGAAATGAACGCTATTAAAAATGGACAAAAACAGTCCTTAGATCCTTCAAAAACATCTCTGTTGTGTGTATAAGGCCTACTGAGATTTAGCAGTGAAGCTTGGTCTGTGTGTTGGTTCGGATTTACTGGCCTGCACCTTATGCCGGGAAAGGGACTCCTATCAGTATAGTATTTATGATATAAGGAGTCCCATACTGTTCCATATGGACCACATAAGTTGGAGCCCTTAACCAAAACCAGTATTTTCTGGTAATATGATTTGTATGTGCAATGGAAATAGCTAAGGTTCCAGTGCAATAACATATACATATACTTTTTGTATGTCTCATAGGGATATATTTAAGATACAGCCACTGTATGACTCAGGTTCCTTGGGCCCAACAGATAAAATGTATTAGGGTATCCACCCTTCAGCAGACAATACTACCCTTAAACTCTGAGCTCACTACAGAATCCTCTGTATTCCACACCGGACTTCGATGGGAGCCGCTCGCTTCTTTTTTCCGCTAGCTAGTAGCGCAAAAAAGAAGCGAGCTGCCCTATCTTGCTGCGGATTCCGCAGCTGAATCAGCCATGGCATCCGCGGCGTGCACCTCCGGCCCATTCATTTGGTCCTTATCCATTGCAGAATGCTGCGACAGGATGCCAGTGCAATGCACCGGCATCCGATCGTGGCAGCCGTGACGAATTGTGTACACGCGGAACCCCGTGTGACCTATCCCTTAAATCGTAATGTTGATACAATGTTGGTAATGACATGTGAAGAATTAGTTTCTAAGGCCTGGTTAACATCTGCTTTCGATATTCCATTCGGAGAGTCCACTTGGGGACCCCGGAACGGAGTACCAAACGCTTTAAAAAGCGGTGAGCAATGAAAACACATGAAGCCCATACTCTATAATGGGGTCCGTGTGGTTTCCGAACGAAACATAAGGAGAGAAAAGTGCTGCTTGCAGTACTTTTCTCTCTGTATAATTCATGCAGACACCACATGGAATAGTCTATGGGGTCCATGTGATTTCTTAGCTAACCACTTTTTAATGCGTTCAGTATTCTGTTCAGGGGGGTCCCCAAGAGGACTCCCTGAACAGAATACCAAATGCAGATGTGAACCAGGCCTAACTAGTGTAGATTCCTGTTAAAACCTAGATCAAACAAATATATTATACACATTCATCATCTATAAAACTACTTTACTGTACCTGTAGTTTTGGATGTTGTAAATTCACAAGCTGTTTCGAATAGTGCAATATATCCTTCTATGCAATATCCCACAACACATAGCTGTCCATTATTCATTTCTAGGAGCGATTCTCCATTACGGTAAGTCTTTCCAAAGTAACAACATAAACATTCTGCCACGAGATATACGGAAGGGTAGTGTTACATACATCCTTTATCTTCAACTCATTCATATAAACAGTTGCTGTTAAATAAAATGTGCATTGCTTTAAGATTGATTGGCAGCTGATTGATTTATTGTCTCATTCTGCGTATTAGTGTCCTCTTATCTACAACCTAGCAATGCTAAAAAAAAAAAAAAAGTGTCTTTGCTATCTCCACTCCCCTCAACGACTAACAGGGGTGAACCTAGGGTCTGTGCCGCCTGAGGCGGACGTCAGAAAGCCGGCCCCCCCCCCAGAGGAGGGGGCCGAGCAGAGGGGGTGGGGCCGAGCGGAGGGGGTGGGGCCAAGCGGAGCAAAGCGAGCGTCGTTAGCAGGCAGAAAGCAGGCAGGGAGAGGACCTGCTCTCTGCTAAGCGTGAGGGGTGGCCACTGGAGCAGCGCTGCGTCCACAGGGCCGCCCCAATCCACCACTTGCTTCCCATGCTGCCGAGACGGTGACGCTAAGCCAGTCCAGGACAGCTTCTCCTGGACTGGCTTAGGTCAGCAAAAATGCCGCTCTCCCCCGGGGCCCTGACATAGCGCCGCCTGAAGCGGTCGCTTCAGGTCGCCTCATGGGAGGTGCGGCACTGACGACTAATATGGAGAAAGTAACTGTCCAAAAGTGCAGAAGAAATCATATTTCTTTAATAAGACATATTATAAAGTTTCATATATTAAGTTGTACTATTCATTTAGGATTAGGTACGCCTTACGATAGTAATAGTAATGGACAGCATAGCCAAGCACATTTAAACATTACTTAAATGTATTTCATGGTAAGTTATCTCCTAACCAATGAATAGGGAACTCTTAGCTGATTGGTAGGTGTGAGACCACTGGGATCCCACAAATCGGGAGAATTGGGGCCATGGGTACCCTGTATAAATGAGGCCACAGGTTATGGAGCTACCAAATAGAAGTTGATTGTTATCTCTGACAGTCCCATAGATCTGAATAATGGAGAGGGGAGGTGCAATACCTATGCATGTCAGGAAAGGTGACATGTCCTTCATAAAATTATGGAGCCATATGTATTTTGTGTGCCAGAGGCCTACATTGAAGCTCCTAAATGTGTAATAGGACCTGTACCTATTTTAGAATAGTGGTATATTTTATGTGGGAGAGGGACCTTTGGGGCAACATCAGAGTCCAGGGCCTGGTAGTGACCTCCACCTCTACACCCCTTATAGCTATGAATCTGTGTCCCTATACAAGGCACTGGACACAGATTTATCACAGGCATAGAGCCTATAGGATGTCAATTACGGCCAGTCTGACTTAATGCCAAGAAACATTGTCTTATATGTAAGAATAAAAGTCAAGAAATAGAATCAGCAAAGTATAATTTAATGAAAAAAAATTCATTGGTCAGTTGATGGATGACGTTACCTCCTGTCTGGTCATCACAAAGTCTGTCCGAACTTTTAGGCAAAGAAAAACATAAAAAATTACTTGTAAGTTAAGAGAATAATTAAATAAAGCAATAATGTACACATAAATATATATAATAATGGACTCTAACACCTTCCCCAAGCATTGTTACCACCGAGCACAATAAAGTGATAGACAATAGAGATGAGCGAGTACTATTTGAAACTTCAGTTTCGAATATCACGCACCCATAGGAATGAATGGACGTAGCCGGCATGCGGAGGGTTAAGCGGCCGGCCTCCAGCAAAGTCTGCGTGCCGGCCACTTCCATTCATTTCTATGGGTGCGTGATACTTGAAACGGCCGTTTCGAATAGTACTCACTCATCTCTAATAGACAACATACCCTTTTTCGTGCATGTCAACTTTGAAGTAGTATGTAAGTAAAGCAGTTGGTGCACTGGGGGCGGACCTTCTTTCTAAGCAGACTCCTACCATTTTCTGTCTGCACCACCCCTGTAGTAGCAGTTGATCCTCCTACTGCTATGACATCACCCATCCTATTTGAGCAACAAGAAGAGTGCTCCCAGGGTTGAAGGTCCGCCCCCAGTGCACAAATTGACTCATTTGCATAAAACTTCAAAATATATACCAAGATCTCCAAATCTACATAACTAAAATACATGACAAAGTTCTGTTGTTTATCACTGTAAGGTGCTCTGTGACGCAATGGTGACAGTCGAATATGCTTGGGGAGGTGGTGGACTTCCATTGAATTACTACAATCTCTCAATCTGGTCTCCAGATCAAAGATATTTGTAATAGTAAAATAAAAATTACTCAAAAAACTTTTGGCGTAAAAGAAAGCTACGTACCAGACTGAACAGTTCAGTAAAGGGACACACATTTGGCTATCCACATCAAACAAGGGATGTTCTGTACTGCATTTGGGGTAACAGCCTAGGAAATACAGAATGCTAAATTATTATTATTATTGTTTTTATAAATAATTACATTCATAACTAAAAAGGTGCCCTCAATTTAACCCCTTAGCGCCCCTATTTTAAGCCTTCAAATCCGTTTTTTTATTGTCATATTCCAAAAGCTGTAACTTTTTTATTTTTCTGTCTCTATTAGAGTTTGCTTTTTTGTATGATGAATTACATTTTTCAATGACTCCATTTCGGAGAGCAACTTATTGACAGGGCATTCAAAAAAATTTCAGCAATTCATTGGGGAGTTTTTGTACTTTTTTAAAGAAACTTTATAAAATTTACATATTTAAATACTTTACAACTTTTGACTAATAAAAAACTTGCTTACAAAGCAAAACCCGGCTAAAAAATACAGCCAGATTCCCATCCACTTTGCAGGTAAAGTAAAACGCAACATCTTCGCTATGTGGATCCAGAAAGCAGACCACAATAGACCATGTCTCCATTTTCTTTCACCAACTAAGGGCTCGTTCACATCGTCCATGGACTGTTATACCCCAATACACCCACCCCACCTCCCCATATAACGGTCACCAATTAAGAGGAAGATGAGACTCCATGGACGGTTATACCCCAAACCATCCGCCCCACCCCACCTCCCCATATAGCGGTCACCAACTAAGAGGAAAACGAGACTCCACGGACTGTTATACCCCAAACTACCCCCCCCCCCCCACCATACCCACCACTCACCCACCCGAATCCAATTCCCCCCCCCCCACACACACACACTTTACTAGCTTTGGCAATGCCAAATATCTATTCGGACGTGCCAATAAAGCTTGTTTGATTTAATTTGATTTGACATCTGCACCCGGTCTCCGTTCTGCAGGTTTCCGTTTCCTGCACAAAACAGAGGCAGGAGATGGAAACCTGCAGGAATCTCTCACCCATTCATTTGAATGGGTTTGAAAGTTGTCCAGCTGTGAGCGGTGGTGAGCGTTTTATGCTCTCCGCTGCGAAACCATTTTTTTTTAAATTGGACACAGAGTCGGACATGCAGTACTCTGTGTCTGATTTTAAAAAAACGGTTTCACGGCGGAGAGCATAAAACGCTCACCGCAGCTCACAGCTAGACCCGGTCTGACAGGTTTCCGTCTTCTGCATGCAGAAGACGGAAAACTGAGAACGGAGATCGAACGCTAGTGTGAATTTAGCGTAAAGGATGTCATCTGTTGTGCCCATTAAAATCAATGGGTGTCTATGAAAGAGGACGTGTGTATAAGCCCCTACTCAGACTGTATGTTTGAATTAACCCTATGACTATGCCTATGCCAAATCCTAATAGGCTTCAGTAGATGTCAAACCCAGAGAACGTTGTTAGGCCCCCTGCGGCCATCAAAACCCATCAGGACACAATTGTTGGATTTAATGGTTCAAATGTCAATCTCAGGTGATGTGTTCACTTCTTAATATTCACGACAGCTTCTAAGGGGTTAACAGTAGTCATCCAGCCCAACTCATCACCCACTGCTGTGCCCCTACTTGTGATGGGTAGTGCGCTTAGTGATAGATGGGGATCCCCATTACTGCTGTCTTGGAAAACACACACATCCTAATGGAAAGCTGTATGATGGAGAATCAGTTGCGGAAAACATCATATATGGCCCCTGTAGGGTCACATTTCTGTTATCTAGGCACCTTCAAGCTTCTCTGTCATAACTTCACATTCGCCTGTAGGATTAAGACAAGTCTTCATGCAGGGAGCTCCACATGGATTGTAGTGCCAGTCACATTGACCCTCCTTGTTGAAGAAGTCACAGAACAAAGCTGAGGACATTAAGAATCGGATGGTTAAAGATGTCGCAACTGTACAAACTACTGAAAGTGTCACAATAATATTTATAGTAAAGATAAAGCCCCATTCACATCTGCATTCCAGGTTTCCATTCCGGGAGTCTGCTTGGTGACTCCCCAGATGGAAACCTAATCCGTATAAAAAAGCGGTTATCTAAGGAAAACCGCGGACCCCATAGACGATAATGGGGTCCGTGTGGTTTCCGCACAAAAAATGCAGAGAGAAAAGTGATGCTTGCAGGACTTTCTCTCCACATGTTTCATACGGAGGCTGGAACCATAACCAGAGTGATCCCCAACCAGACCCCCCCCGAACAGAAACCCATGTGCAGATGTGAAGCCTAAAGTGTGATGATGATATGCAAATACTAGGCAAGGAGAGGCTCCAGAGGTAATGGAAGTTTTAATGTGGGGAAGAGTTTAAAGGGGTTGTCCCATCACCAGGATCCTATCTATACTGCTTGTTAATGTGGATGTAAGACTTTTCCTAAATACACTGCTTCAGCAAAACTGCTTTGTTTGTCCACTGTCTTACTTTATTCAATTCATTGTTGACACAGCCCTTGACTTACCTGCTCAAAAGTCAAGTGATGTATCTGCTGCTCTCAGGAGGGAGGAGGGGCTGAGTGCACGGGATCCAGCTTGTGTTTCTAGCTATTCCTGTGTCTGCACCACATGACCTAGCTCCCTGCTTTCAGATAGGGGAGAGGAGCTGCTTTCATTTCTTCTGTTCTCCCAGTTATCAGGCTAGCTAATTCATTTGTGTTCATTATGGCAGAGACAGGCAGTCTCTGTATGTAACACAGAATGGAGTTGCTGCTGCCTGTACTTCATAGTCCAATATGGGTGGGCGGAGCTACATGCAAATTTGGGGGAAGAGCTAAACGGCAGGTTGCATGTGAAACCCCGCCCACCAAATGATGCAAGAAACCAGGAAGAAAGAAGATTTTACAGCAGTGAAGACTGGTGAGTATGCAACATGGGAATACCCTTTTAACCCCAAACTGGAGACAAAAATTGTTTTCCTTTGAAATGACAGAAGGTTAAAGAAAACTTACGGCAGATGTCTGGAGTTCTCCATTTGATACAAATGTCATGTCTTCTGCACTCTGCCGAATACGCAGCAATGGAGGTGCAAAGACATTCACAGTTCCCAATCTCATTATTACAATTACAGGTATCGACCACACATATGTCATAGAATGGAACGGGATCCACCTGTAATGGACAGAAGAACACAGTCACATCCAGGTAGTCGCATGATTAAGTTTAACCTATAATAACCTAGATTATGCCAGATATCTGGTGTTATGGAGTCACTAACCTTGGAAAGCTGGCCTGCAACGGAAAGGGTATGGGGCTGGTGGGGATCGGCCTACGGGCAACTTCTTTACTTTGGCGGGGGAATCCTGGTCTCTAATGCCCATGATCAACGTGAACTCTGATTGCAGGCAATAGCTTTGGGTCTCTGCTGTATATTACAAGGGAGACCCACTAGCTATGGCAGCCGCTCTGTAGCATCTTTAAAGGCCCAACATCCGCCATACTATTACTATTAGGGGTTAGAGTCCTGGTGCAACACAAAGTATAACAACTGGCATATCTTCATTATTATTCCCCAATGACTCCAATTCTTGCTGGTGGCCCTAGCTGTTTCCACTACGGTTTTTCACTTTGGCCCCCTATGTTGGGCGTTAGCCTAAAGGTGCTTTCTGACTTTTTTTTAACATTCTTTAATAGGGCTGTTCCTGGGTCTCAGTTTTCAGGGGCAGCAGGTTCAGTCTTCAGTTTAAAGATGGCTGTTTGGTATAGGTGGCCGTTATAGTCATCACAGACGTCACGTGCCATTTGTGAAGAGGCCACAGCAGAATCCTGTGGCTGCGGTGGTCACCTAAGACAAATGGGACGTCACTATGTCATCCAGTGGACCCGTATACAGATGACTGGAAATAGAGAAGTGATGTTTTTTATGCCTATGATCCATTCAGCAAACCTATTATACCATGCAGATGCTTATCCCCGATCCCACCGGGGTCAATATACTCTCTCAGTATATTTTGGGTATGTGGGAGCAAAATCCAGATGATCCAAATGCAGAGGCTGCCCTTGGTCAGATACAAACCCAGGCCCCCAGCGCTGTATGGTAAGAGTACTATCAATTGGGCCACCAAGATACCCAGAACCAACATATTCTGCAGCAATTTCCAAACTGGGGGCTACATGAACACACTCTATTAGACATTACAGTGTACGAAAATAATGAACATCTGCCCACAAGATCTTACAAGGCATGCGTCAATAGGGGTGACACAAGAGTTATGGTGGCCTGTTCGGTCCATGTAGACTTGCTCACAGACTCGTCGTACCCGCTGAGGAATGTTTATACCCACAATTGGTTAGATATAATGGTTTGGTGGCGTACCGATGAGTGACAAGAGGCAAAAACATCACTCAAGATGAGGCTGCAGTGCTTTTGGGCCCAGGCTTGCTTTTCAGGTTTCTTAGCGCATACAGACTCCGTTCTTGATTCTTCATGAATACATCCTTGAGACCAGGGAGAAGTGAAGTCATTGACTCCTCGTCCATCATTATCCCCACATAATCCACAGACTGTCCCCTGGTAAACACAAATTTATACAATAAATACATTACATACAAGCACACGTTGAACCAAACCTTTTGCAGTTGATTTATTCATACTGTGCCGGCTTCTGTCCTAGTATATTGCATGTAGGTTTTTGGACCCATGTAGCAGTAGCACATAGATGGCGGCGACTACTGCCTGTGTGTTCCCTGCATTAGGTGGAAACAAATCTTGTAAGCCACCATGATGTGGTGTATGTATATTGTAGGGGATATCATTCTACATATTTTATCATGTGTAATATAATATAAGACACTCAAGAGAAGTAGCCGTATTAATGTTCCAGCCACACACAGTATCATGTCCTGTATAAAGCTCCTATAGTACCCCACACCGCATCATGAACCCTTATGCACCTACAAAATATGATGGCGCTCGTGTCCCCACAAAGTATCCCCATGGATTCCTTATGCCCCTCCAATGTATACAGAACATTTTTTAATTCCATACAGATTAAAGGCCCTCTTATGCCCTACACAGTACGTTAGCCCCCTTGTGTCATAAGACAATATAATGATCCCCTTATGCCGCCATACAATATAATGGCCCCCATATGCCGCCACACAGAATATTGACCTCCTTATTACCCCAAAGCATGATAATATAGGATTTTCGTCCAATACAGTTACTTATACAACCCGGCTTGTGCCTTGCTCTTAAAGACTCTTCAATGTCTACTTGCTCTGTCTACACACCGCCATCTTGGTTGTGGTGTATAGCCTTTTCCTGTTTATTGGACTATGACAAAGCTACAATACCATAAGCGGCAATACTAGGCGTACAGGGTGTGTGTAGGTAGAGCAATGCAAACATTGAAAGTTGTAGTGATCGGTGAGGGGGGTGACAAGAGTTGAACCCCATGGATCCGATATTGACGGCCTATCCTAATAATAGACCCTCAGTCTCTTGATAAAGTAAAACCAATTTAAGAAAGTAAATTAAAATAAATTATTTTAAACCAACGAGTCGTAAAGGAATTGTAGTTGTGTCGGGTGCCCATGTGTAATAGTACAACAATGTGATGTCCATACCTCAGTCACATTTGAGAGTTGAACAATGGCTGTCATCTTCTGGTCATACATCAGAATGACGTCCTCTGTCATGAAGACAATGTGTTGTGCCAGTAAGGTAATACTGTAAGAATTATCAATATGTCTACCGCTAGATCTACTCGTTTCCTCTACTCGTCTTTCATGTATGTCTATTGTTGTGTTCTGTAACGAAAATATTAATTTATCAATTTATAATAAAAAAAATCCTATCCTTTATCAAAGTTCTCAAAACAGGCATCAGAGGCACTTCTGGTCTGTGCATGCGCCGTCAGTGGTGCCATCTTTACTGCACAGGTGTCTCCATCCAGGAGAGTGAAAGAAAAGGAGGAACCGTTGCAGAAGGGAGGTCTAAAGAGGAAGACGTGTAAGTATTATGGGGTTCAAGGTGGGCTGAGTTAGTTAATTGGGAAGCTAGTAGTGGGATAGTAAGGGAGACAGGAATGGGGTGTAAGGGAGTAAGGGAGGAAGGGGTAGTATGGAAGCTAACCCATGTAAACAAATGCAGAGGATGCCAGAAGCTCTCAAGACCCCCAGAAATCACTCACAACACCGCTAAAGGTATATGGTTGCAATTTCGGACTCCGCACTTTTGACTATTACACCAGGTTTATATACCACTGTACCAATTTGCCGCACGTTCATATTGCAACATAATACCTAACATACAAGCGTCTCTTACCAGCAACACAATTCTGATTTTAAGAGAACAGACTGTATTGGTCTCCCCGCAGATAATATGCTTTATGAAGATTTGAAAGGTTCCATTTTTTCCATTGTTTGTGCAAAAATCCTTAAGAGAAAGAAAAAAATTATATTACTTGCTATAGGATCATATCACAGTAAAAAAGGTAAAGGGTTTTTGAAGAAAGGAAGGCGTTAAAACAAAAAATATCCAGTAAAAACTCAGTGGTACATTTCCATGACTCTGATGGTCTCCTCCATATTGGTCCACTTGTCCTGCAGTGCTAATGTACCATATGTCATGGGCTTTAGTCATGAGGTCCGCATGTACGGCACAAAACGTTTGGTGTGGTGCACATATGTAACACATCATCACGGCAGGACAAGTCAACAAAACCAACACAAAAGATGGAAGATTCTCTCCTTTATGCTCCATTACATGCAGACCAGTACTGTATGATGAAGAATAGGTTCTGTACATAAGCCATTATTAAAATGGGGCTTCTAAAAATTGAGGGTCATCATAGGTCTTGACTGTAGGATTGATAGGGACCCCACCAGATGTTGACAATGTGTCCATTGGAGGTTCTGCCATTGCTTGACTTGAGGCTACTGTGAGCTGATGTGCTTTGTGCGAATATTGGTTGAGTGTCCATCATTTCAGCAGTGTGGAAGGATATTGTGGGCAAAATAGGGAGTCTCGTGGCTAGGCACATAGGATTACATCACTGTTGATCCAAATTTAAGGCATTATGGTTCCTGTTACCACTGGCTGGAAAAGGAGCAAAATTAAGACTAAATGCCCTGATCTTTTACCTTCAACAAACCCGTGGTTTACGGTTAGATGGTAGGTTATTGAGTTAAGGATTGCTTTTCATACAGAACAAAACCCATACTATGGTAAAAAAAATTTAACACATGATCACCTGAACCAAGATGTAGTCACATCCACCACTGACATCCTTCCGAGAATGATCAAAGGTGATAAGATGGCCATTTCCATACAGTGTACAGGTCTTAGGACAATGTTTATTGGTGCATTCCCATGTCCTGTTCTTACATATGCTGTGAGAGAAACAAACCAGATACCACATTATTAAAATCTGAGTTTTTGGCGTATATATTTAGAGTACCACTGGTGGAAAAAGTGAAATCTTAAGTTATTACCTGCTATGGAAACCAAGTATTACTATATTCCTATAAGCTTGGAGAATGCTAAGATTCAGCAATGGTGCTATTATATATCTAATCCAAATTTTGGCCAATTTCTTTAGTATACAGAAAATTTTGCCACAAGTTTCAGCGGCGCTTTGCTTAGATTGTTGGAAATCTTTTGCATTGATAGTTCTGAGGGCTCTAAGAAGTTGCAGTTTAGACTCTAATTTGTCACCTATGATTCATATTTTTCTTTGAGCGTATATTTCACTGGCCTGAATATCAGCGTTTAACTCTCTACACATAAAGCACTATAGAGGGAGAAGCATAATATATATAGCATAATATATAGAGGGAGAAGCATATTACCATGTATTGCAAGATATTTTAATTTTTGTTCCAGTTTCATGAAACTTCCCCCCAAATACACATGGGCACTCGCTCGGGAGGATACAGCCGCCATGGTCGTCAGACACCAGACCGTTAGGGCAGACACATCCCGGCACACATTCCTCGCTATACTGCAGAAGGAAAACATAAAACAGAATAAAACAGA
The DNA here is from genome assembly GCF_031893055.1 of Leptodactylus fuscus. Lineage (NCBI taxonomy): Eukaryota > Metazoa > Chordata > Amphibia > Anura > Leptodactylidae > Leptodactylus > Leptodactylus fuscus. Next base: position 21,752,706 of record NC_134271.1, on the reverse strand, counting down.
ATGGATCAGTGGTCTTAGGGAGGTTTTACATTGTTAAATATTTTCTTCAATTTCTAAAATACTACTGTAAATCTAAGGCCCAGGTGACATCTGCATTTGGATTCCGTTCGGGGACTCCGCTTGGGGACCACCCGAACGGAAACCTATACGCATAGAAAAGCGGTTACCTGGGAAAACTCGCGGACCCCATAGACTATAATGGGGTCCATGTGGTTTCCGCACTAATCATGCGAACAAAAAAGTGCTGCTCCCCGAATGGAATCCCGAACGCAGATGTGAACCAGGCCTTAGTGTCAATAACCTTATCGCTAACCCACCACAATGCTCATAATAATTCCCTCCTTAACCATTTGCTGCAATAAACCAGCATAGATATAAACCTTAACCCCTTCTACGCCCTAGATCACCAGGGTTGCAGATTTTATTCCTTTCTCTGTCCTAGACCTAAAGGATTTTACCATAAATCCATGAAATTTTCTATCTGGCTTTGACCTATTATTTGGTGCTATACAGCAATGCTTATTTGTTGCCTTATTGCCCAGGTACCCGTCCCATTCACAAGCTATAAGGTATTGAGGGGCGATACAAAACTGCATTGGCATTGGCAGTACAAACACTGAATGTTGACATTATTTTGTGTATATTGTTGCCAGATAAGCTAATGGTAAAGTATTGTATGTTTGTTCTCTTACACATTCCATGTCTTGAGTTTTGCAGCTTTTCTGGCACTGAGAGCCCATTGTATCTGGACCGGGAGAACTGCAGTTATAATAGTACATAGGCGGTTCGCAGGCTAAAAGTAACAAAACAGACGATCAAAGAAAGGTCTTGTAAAAACACATAAAATGTAAAATGGAGCTGTCACTCAAGAGTAAAAATTGGAAAGTTTTGGCATAAGAAATCTATTCTTGGAAGCTTTAACACTGATTTTCAGTGTTGGATGTCCACAAATCTATAAATCTGATATTTCTGATGTATCCTAAGGATAGCTTGTCTATATTTATGTCTCCACACCCTACCATGTTCTGCCTATACCACCCTGATACAGTGAGAGTTGATCCTCCCACTTCTATGACATCACCCAACCTATGACAACAGATTCCCAGCTATGGACAGCGCTGTTTCGGTCTTTTGGACCTCCTCAGCATAGCGCAGGGATACTGATTTGGCAGAGTGAGAGACTATAGACCAGGGTCAGGGGATAATCGTACACATATGTTCCTTTTGGAATAGAAATACTAATTTGGCAATTAAATCCGCATCATGTGGGGCCACACGGTGGCTCAGTGGTTAGCACTGCAGCCTTGCAGCGCTGGAGTCCTGGTGTTCAAATCCCGCCAAGGGCATAAAACCATCTGCAAGGAGTTTGTATGTTCTCCCCGTGTTTGCATGGATTTCCGTCCCATATTCCAAAAAAGACATACTGATAGGGAAAAATGTACATTGTGAGCTCTATGTGGGGCTCACAATCTACATTTAAAAAAAAAAAAAAAAATCCGCATCATGATAGTAGACTTATTAACTGTGTCATGCATGATGTTAAGGAGGCTGCCCTCTAGAGGGCAGCGTACAGAGTGCACTGTTCTCCTAATTACATCCTGGAGAATAGATTTGCATATTTTTTACCCAGAATCCCTAGCGGAGCAGGAATGACTTGTAAGTCTCTGTACTTCCTATGTAGTACGATTATCCCCTGACCATAGTGACATACATAACAGAGGTATATTGGTTATCACTGTAATGTGCTCTGGAATCTAATTTTAGAAGTTAAATAAAGGTCTTTAAAAAAAAAGCAAAATTGCCAAAGTTGCCCAGGAACCCCATCCAGCCACAGCTCATATAGCATGTGAATCTGAGAGATCACGTCCATACATACCATTGCTGATCTCTTCTGCCTTTGGACATTCCAGAATTCCACGTATACATTTACTGCAAAAAAAGGAAACTACATGAACGTGGCAGGTCAAGTCGCAACTTAATAAAATGATAAGGTTACATTCACACTGGATATACCCACAGCAAGTTACCTGCCAGCAGAGTTGCCTGTGACTATACAGTGAAGCAGAACAGTAGATGATCAAATTTCAAGCACATACTGTGACTGAGGCCGGGGCTACACATGGTGTATACGCCACGGTTTGGCTTTTTTGGAAACGCCACGGCAAAAACTGCATTGTATTACAGTCTCTACAAATGCCATTCACACTTTGCAGAAAAATACACTCATAAGAAGGGCTGTGCTTTCCAAAAGAGTCACAGTTTTGGAAATAACAGCATGTCAATTATACCTACAGAAACGCTGGTAGTTTCTCTATAGATATAATGGAAGCAGAAAGTCCGAAGGAAACTGCGAAACGTTGCAGCCTTGAATTTATCCTGCTGCTTTCAACCTCTACAATGGATCAGCTGTTTGGGGATGCGTCCAATCTGTGTACTAAACAGCGTATAGCATCAGAAGCAGATAGCTCTTTGCCCTGTATAGTATCTAGGTATTGTTACTACACCTCAGCTCCCATTAACTTCAGTGCCGATCCCCCATAATGAGTTATTTATGGTCAAAATGCGCCAAACTTTTGTTGAATGTTTGGCACATGGTGTCACAACTTGACGAAACCCACTTTCCAACAGGAAATGTCTAAGTACCTTCAAATGATATTGGAGACCCACAGAGCTGTAATAGATGCCTCATATACCTCTAGTGAAGGTCTACAACATGCACGAGCCCTTAGGCCACTCTCGCAGGTATATTTGAACATTAATATGGCCGTAGTTAGGGTTGAGCGATCGGGAAAGATTGCATCCCAATCGGCGATCAAGCAAATTTCACGATCACGATCGACTGGAAAATGATCGAAAATCGGATTTTAAAAACGATCCTGAAATCTCAAGATCGGCTCAACCCTAGCTGTAGTACAGGCCCTAAAATGCACCCTGATTACGTCCATGTTAGAGGTAACTTTCTGTTCTTACAAAGTCTTACCACAGGATCTCATCTATTTTAAATGTTTGATGAGCAGGAACGGTGCGCCCTTTGTAATCGCACGGACACTCCTCTGGGGGCACACACTTTTCATTTTGTGTCAGATAAGTCCCTTCTGGACAGCTGCAGCCCTCTCTGGGATCAGCTCGGAAATGACAGAGAATATCCAGTTGTGCTAAAGAGTTGCAGGTAAAATTGCATTGTCTTGGGTTAGATGTAAATATCATGGTTTCTGGACAATCAGGATCTATTGGGGAAAAAAAGTTAATTAATATGTAAAACCTGTAAAATAAATATATGTATATGTATAGTATATATGTCCTCATTGGACAATACTTCTTGCTACATGGCCATGGCTCAGAATTATAGTAGTCACAATTAATTCCCCAGCTAATAGCAAGCACTCAGCTCCACTGCAAAAGCATCACAGGGTAAAGAAGCCGTACACACTTCACATTAATTCACATTAAAATCAAAGGCTTGTTTATGTAATACACATAACTAGCTCAGTAATGAGGGATCGTTGTAAATAAATTAGCACAGTAGCACTGAAAGATGCACAATATGAAGCTGAAGTAGCAGAGCTGGATTTGATAGTTGATGAGAATCCCAAATTTACATGCTACAGGACCAAGAGTCAGCTTACAATAAACTCCGTTTTAGGTCTGTGTTTGCATACAAAGGTAACGACTCCCTGTCTCAGCCCTTATCAGCAAAATTCAATTACCCAACCTGATAACTGGAAGAGGGAGATAAACAGCTCAGAAATATAAGCTGCTCCGAGCATTCAGCTCCCTCCCCTGCTGAGAGCTGGGAGCTACGTCACTTGTCCTGGGTGGAGAGATAATATCATCCCAAGGTCCGTGGTTGTGGAAACGCAGTGTAAACAATGAAGTGAATAATCTCAGATAGTAGCCAAACAAAGCAGTTTTGCTGAAGCAAAAGTTTTAAATCCACATAAACTAGCAGTATAGATAGGATCCTTGAGATGGGACAACCCCTTTAAGTACTGTAAGTACTGCCTATTCCTACTCATGTTACATTAAGTGCCGCCTAGTCCTACTCATGTTACATTAAGTGCCGCCTAGTCCTACTCATGTTACATTAAGTGCCGCCTAGTCCTACTCATGTTACATTAAGTGCCGCCTATTCCTACTCATGTTACATTAAGTGCCGCCTATTCCTACTCATGCTACATTAAGTGCCGCCTATTCCTACTCATATTACATTGAGTACCAGCTATTTGTCCATTTGCTACATTTAAATATATTGTTTCATGTAGATTTTGTATGAAACATTTCTTTGTTCTGTCATGTTATGTAAAGGGATTTCATGTAGTAAAATAATTTACATTATAACTGTATCTGATGATTGTATAACTGAACAGAACATGTGCATATATGTATATGAAGCTTTTGACCAAATAGCCATTGTAGGTATATGGGCGCCTTTGGGTTTAGATTTGTAACTTTTGAAATATCCTACCACAAATATTGTCTCTCCAGTCTTCCAGAAAGATATTGTGACTTCTACATTCATCTGCATACTCCGCAAGCCAGGAGCACATCGCTTCCTCACTGTTGTCTGCGTTGCACACATCATACATACAGCGCTAAAAAGACGGAAAGAGAAGACAATGACTTATAGTATAAAAACATACACAATATAGAATTTTCCTCCGTAGTGTAACCAAAGATTGATCATTTGAGTTGAATACAAAACAGAAACCGAACAGAACTAAAAATGTTAAATTTAAAAACACATAAAAATAAACTAAAATTGTGAAGGATTTTCTTAATTCTGTGTGTTTGTCTTGTTCTTCTTATAGCATGGCCATGTCAAGATTTCGTACGTTCAGGTATGGCTTGGGGTCCAGTTCTTCGTGGCAGGGAGCAAATACATCATTTTTATTCACCAGGCGAGAGCACCAGTGTTTTCCATATTCCTCTGAAAAAGAGAAAACAATACTGACCCACTGTTTCATTTAACCCTTTCCCTCCTCAGTCATTTTTCAATTTTTGTTTTTTAATCCACACCTTCCAAATACCATTACAGTTTTATCTTTCCTTCCACAGAGCCGTATGAGGGCTTAATTTTGTGGGACAAGTTGTACTTTGTACAAAAAAAAATTGAGGCCCAGTTCACAACTGCATTTTGGTTTCCATTCGTTGAGTCCACTTGAGGACCCCCTGAACGGAAACCTATACGCATAAAAAAGCAGCTACCTGGAAAACCCATGGACCACATAGACCAGACCTGGGCAATGCGCGGCCCACGGGCCACATCCGGCCCTCTGACTGCTTCTATCTGGCCTGCATAGCAACTGGAAGTTTTTTCAAGGACCTGTGATGATGTCATCACAGCCTATCACCAGGATAGGCTATGATTCGTTAGTGGGCAGAGCCTCACGGGACTGTGTGCTTCCTGCAAGCTGCTGGCAATGGGGGCTGCTGGATGATAAAGAGAGAAGAGACAGCATGAGCAAGAGGGGGGAACTAGGGGCAGATGTAGGGGGCAGTTAAACTTAATGCACATGTATGGGGGACATTAAGCTAGTGGGAAGATGGAGGGTGACATTAAACTGGGGCAGCTGGAGGAGGATATTAAATCATGGGGGCTAGCTGGAGGGGGACATGTCTGCCTATAGTTGCCCCCAGTTTAATGTCCCCCTCCAGCTGCCCCAGTTTAATGTCCCCTCTAGTTTCTGCTAGTTTATACTGGGGCATCAGGAGAGGGACTTAATACTGTGGGACATTTGGAGGGAAACGTTATAATGTGGGGGGTATAATGTTAGGGTGACTGTAGAGGATTTTACTTTGTGGGGCACATGGGAAAATGATTGAGAATGGGCGGAGTCAGCGGAGAAGTGGGTGGAGCTAAATTTGCTGCGATGAGCATGGCCATCTAGAACCGTTACAATTTCTCATGTGGCCCCATGGGAAAATTAATTGGCCACCCCTGCCATAGACTATAATGCGGTCTATGTGGTTACCACTCAGTTTCTGCACGAAACATGCAGAGAGAAAAGTTCATAAACTGAACGGACCCCAACGGAAACTGAACGGACCTCCTTATAGTCTATGGGGTCTGCGGGTTTCCTTAGGTTACCGCTTTATTATACGTATAGGTTTCTGTTTTTGAAAACATTTTTTAACAACTTCTGCTCAGTACTTTATTGGGACGCGTCCAGCCAATTAGGAATGTCTGATCAACAGACTAACCGTACTCTGTTTTCTTGGGAAAGACTAGGTTTATACCTCATGTAAAACTTGTAAAAATTTATACCTATACTTTTTATATTACCATAGACTTCCATAGATAAATGCATTCCATTACCTTTAATGATGTTTCGAGAGCACGGGTTATCAAAGTAGTCAGGCACGTCATCGCAGCTGGCTTGAATTTTATAAGAATTGCAAAAGGCTGAGACTGCATCTTCAACCACCCCACTGACTGTCATCAGGTCGTCACTTTCAATCCCATTAAAATTGCCACAAAGACCTACAAACAAAGTAACATCTTAGAGTGCGTATTACCACCATAACTCCTTCTAAACCCCTTATATCCTGTTGTAGGGGTTGGTAGGGTTATAGTGAACGTTCCTTTTTTTTAAATAAAAGTGTAATCTTGTTGCAAAGGACATCATTTGTTAAACTGTATGCATATTAGCACTTCAGTACACCCATGGGTCATCCCATCTCCCTAGCGCAAAGTTTGATTTTCCAATGTGCGGTGATGGTGACCCACCAGGTTAAATGTTTCACCTGATGGATACAAGGGATATTAGTCCTACACTGGTACTATTGCAACCAAAAAATGGGTTTCTTCAGCAGGTAACTACTTTGGAAACAAGATATGATATACAATTTGTCTTAGTTTCCATATACCCATCGGTTTCTTCGATTTCTGAGCTGCATTTAAGACATTTAATCCAGCCCATCGGGATCCTGTTCTAAACACAAGAGTCCTGAAACAGCTGTCTACAGATTTGTCGCTCTCACTTTTGGACTACTAATATGCCCATTTGCAGGGGCGTAACTTGAGGGGGTGCAGAGGGTGCAGTCGCACTGGGGCCCAGGAGCCTTAGGGGGCCCATAAGCACTGGCATCAGTATTGAGATTGCAGCTTCCATCTGGTCCATAAGCAGTGCCGCACCTCCCATGAGGTGACCTGAAGCGACCGCTTCAGGCGGCGCTATGCCAGGGCCACGGGGAGGGCAGCATTTTTGCTGATCTAAGCCAGTCCAGGACAAGCTGTCCTGGACTGGCTTAGGATCACCGTCACTGAGCGGTGGATTGGGGAGGTCGCTGGAGCAGGTCCCCTCACACTCAGGCAGAGAGCAGGTCCTCTCCGTGCCTGCTCTCTGCCTGCTAAAGACAATCGCTCTGCTCGTCCCCGCCCCCTATGCTTGGTCCCGCCCCCTCCGTTCAACCCGCCCCCTCTTTCTGACATCCGCTTCAGGCGGCAGAAAGCCATGGTTCACCCCTGTCCATAAGCCAAGGAGACCCACAAATTCCCCTAACCACACTAAGGTGGATTAAACTCCTTAGCACCCGTAACCATCACTATCAAGACTTCGCTGTAGGGATGAGGTAGAGGAGCCCCGGACAAAAGATTGCACAAGACGTCAGTTCCGCCACTGCTCGAGGGAGAATTATCTGTAAACAAGACTCCATATAACAGCTGGGTTTCCTCAATGAGATCTAGTTGCCACCACCTTCCAAGAAGCTGCATATATGAAATTCAGCCCCTTAGTACCAAGATACTCGGGGAAAGAACTCAGAAACAGCTGACTATAAATGGGTCGCTCTTCCTTTTGGAGGAATCTCTAGTTTGTTTGACCTGATGTAACTTGCATAGATTCCCATGTAAATAAGAGTGAAGTTACCTAATGTTTTGCCCTGAAATGAAGAATGCACCGAGATGAAAAGCTGAAAGACCGGCTTCACTTGGACTTTGACACTCAGACCAAATGTTGTCACGACATAGATGTAGAAAGCCGAGCGTTTATATATAGCAAAGTTATCTAAAGAGAGAAAAGTTTTTGATAATAATCAGATTACAAAAGTTTATTTTTCCTGTTTATGGTTATAAGAAAATACTTACCGTGAATTTTCGGCAGGATGACCAAAAAATTGTTGATGTATACATTCCCACAGTAACAAATTTTTATTTTCTGTGAAGAAAGAAGTCAAAATTTAGATATAGGTAGAGAATTGACTTACGTATAAGCAGTGGCGTAACTAGGAATGGCGGGGCCCCGTGGCGAACTTTTGACATAGCCCCCCTAACGACGCCGAAGACCTAGACTGATCCCCTCCTACGCATTCCTGCGCATTCTATTATCCCCCATAGTGGCCCCTGCACACAGTATTATGCCCCATAGTGTCCCCTGCACACAGTATTATGCCCCATAGTGGCCCCTGCACACAGTATTATCCCCCATAGTGGCCCCTTCACACAGTATTATGTCCCATAGTGGCCCCTGCTTACAGTATTATGCCCCATAGTGGCCCCTGCACACAGTATTGTACCCCATAGTGGCCCCTGCACACAGTATTATGTCCCATAGTGGCCCCTGCACACAGTATTATGCCCCATAGTGGCCCCTGCACACAGTATTATGTCCCATAGTGGCCCCTGCTTACAGTATTATGCCCCATAGTGGCCCCTGCACACAGTATTATCCCCCATAGTGGCCCCTGCACACAGTATTATCCCCCATAGTGGCCCCTGCACACAATATTATCCCCCATAGTGCCCCGTGCACATAGTAATATGTCCCACTGTGCACACGCATAAACAATTATTATACTCTGGGGTCTTTTCAGACCCCAGAGTATAATAATCGGAGACCTGGGGAATAAAAACATAAAAAACTGTTTCTTACCTGTCCCCCGGCTCCTACGCTGTCGGCCTCCGCTGCCGTCCTTCTGCAATGACATCGGACATCACATGACCCGGGTCGCAGGCCGGGTTCATGTGACGTCAGAGACATCAGACAACAAGGAAGGAGGCCTGGCAGGATCGTGGAGAGGTAAGTAAGAGTGTTTTCTATGTTTCTTACCTCTCCCAGTCCGCCAATCATTATACTCGGGGGTCCGAAAAGACCCCCGAGTATAATGATAGCAGCGGTAGCGGCTGTCACCGGGCCCCTAATATCCCGGGCCCTGTGGCAGCTGCCTCTGCTGCTATGGCGGTAGTTACGCCACTGCGTATAAGGAATCTGTCCCTTCCCACTAGCTACCGTTGATCCTATGATTCATGGGGCACTGTCTTCATAAATTTACCAAAATTCAAACAGATAGAACAGAATAGAATAGAACTTTATTAATCCTTAAAGAAACATGTATATGTTGTCATCTATAGATATACTTACAATCTCTCCTACATGGATGAACACAGTATTCAGGCAGGTCACCGTCTGAGTCATTCCACATTGCGCAATTCTGGCTATTACAGCAAATGTGTTATTTGTATCCTAAGATAATATAAGATACATGGGTAAAAAAAATTCCATTCACTATATAAGCAGGAAAGAATAAAAACATGCTCTATATCATACATCCCAACCTTTTGTTCACTGGGAGCTACATTCAACCTTGGCTGGTGTATGAGAGCCATATTCAATCCGAAAAAAAATTATGAAATTGAAAAATTTCCTGATATTTTGCTGCAACTATACTAGTGGTATTAGATAGTATCATGGCATCTATGGCCTATGGTTTTCCCTACCCAGTGTACTTTTAATATTGCCAAACTTTCCTTATGTTATTAAGAGGTGCTATATAACGCAGGTAATAAAACGCAATATTCATGTGCTCACCAAGCAGGGTCATACCTTGGACATCAAGTATTGGCAATTGCCATGGAATTTATATTCCTTTTCGTCATATGTCTGCACATGCGATCCACCTCTTACGGTGCAGTTTCCAGAACAGGCGACGTGACTACATGTCCACTGACCCAAAAGGCAAGTGCTGCAATATCATATGAAGAAATCAAGTTACAGTAAATGTTAAAGAGGACCTTTCATCAGATCGGGCACAGGCAGTTCTATATACTGCTGGAAAGCCGCTCTGAATTCAGTGCACTGTCGGCTTTCCCGATCTGTGCCCGGTGTAAAGCGCTATCGGTCCCGGTACCGTAGCGCTTTACAGTCAGAAGGGCGTTCCTGACAGTTAGCCAGGGACGTCCTTCTCTACAGCAGCGCCTATCGTGCTGTACAGTGTGAGCGAGGAGGAACGCCCCCTCCCCTCCTGATAATACTCGTCTATGGACGAGCACTGTGAGCAGAGGGGTTCCTCCCCGCTCACACTGTACAGTGCGATAGGCGCTGCTGTGGAGAAGGATGTTCCTGACTGACTGTCAGGAACGCCCTTCTGACTGTAAAGCGCAACGGTACCGGGACCGATAGCGCTTTACCCGGGGCACAGATCGGGAGAGCCGATAGTGCGCTGAATTCAGCACACTGTCGGCTTTCCAGCAGTATATAGAACTGCCTGTGCCCAATCTGATGAAAGGTTCTCTTTAAGTGAAGTAATATATCAGAGACCATACAGGATAGTCAGTGTAGTTAAAATATAATGCATTAAAATCTGCAGCCCTGTCTGAAGCCCCATACACCAAGTTTTTTTATAACATTTTTTCATATTTTTTATATTTAAGTAGCCTTAATTTTTTCTTAATTTTTCAATAAAAAGCTTTTTTTTTTGTGGGACAAGCTGTATTTTCCATTGGCATCATTTAGGGGTCAAGTTTCGGTAATCGCAATTGACCAGAGCATCTAAGGGGGCGCTGTTGTTGATCTCTTGGGCATAGTTTTCTGACTACCTTAGGTGATTGTACTTTTTGTAAGACAATCCATGACATGCAACTATGTCATGGTGTATTACAGGGGTTATTCAGGACAATAAAATTGATGGCTTATCTCTAGGCAGTTAATACAAGATCAGCATGGATTGAGTTCTGGTCTGGCTGCTCCTGACCGAAGGTACTACATCCACTGCAGGCTGAGTTCACATGAGGTTTTTTGGGACCGGATTTTGACACAGAAGCCGCCTCAGCCAAAAACCAACTAGCCGCGACTGGATGCCGATGCAGTGCATTCCGCTCCGGATTAGGCCCAAATGAATGAGCCAAGTCGGGAGGGAGTGTCGCTCCGCGGATGCCGTAGCTTGCTTCTTTTTTCTGCGAGTGGCAAACAAACGCTAGCAGAAAAAAGAGGTGAACTGAAGTCAATGGGAGGCATTTTTTGGAGCCGGATTCTGAGGCGGATTCCGCGTCAAACTCTGGACCAAAAAACCCCGTGTGAATTCAGCCTCACTGTTTCCATGCACAGGTTTGTACTAGTAATGAGCAAATCAATTTGGACTGAACCAGATTCAACCTGAATTTCGTGCAAAGTCGAAACCCACAGCCCGGAAGTGAAATTATTATACTTTCTATACACCGAGAAAAACACTGATGTATGAATAAGGCCTAACAGTAAGGACAGGCATGACTTGTAGTCTAAGAGATGAGTGTATACCATTTCTGACAAGCAGCGGAGTACGACTCTCCAGGTTGGTATATTTTACCATTATGGGCACAAGGGCAGAGATTCTGTTTTAAACAAGTCTTATTATTATTCACATCATCCATGATGGTTCCTGCAAAATAATGTCAGAAATAGAATATATCAATGCAGTCAGAGGTGTAATGGTGCGGTGTGGTTTTACAATTGATATATAGCTGAAATTAGAAATAATCCGAATATTTTACCTGGTGGACAAGAACATCCCTCTTTGCACTGTTCAATACACAATTTGCTAGCAGTGGGATTGGAACAAGTATTAATACATGGGGACGCACACTCCAAAAATTCCATGGTCCTGGGGCAGCTTATATCTACACAAAAAAGGTACATTGATAGAGATCATTTAACTTTTTGAATATTTTTGGCTTTTCATTTTGTTATATTAAAATATAGTAGAGTCGAAAATTCCCTTTCCAGTGCAGATGACCCCTTTATATAAGTTTCTCTATAGATTTTTTGACTGTTCTGAAAAGATACCAGGAATTCTTTATCACTAATGAATAATAATGTTACTGTACAAGACATCATCATGGCAGGATCAGCAGGGACCACCAAAGCACATTGAGAGTAGGCTATTTAACAGTTGAGGATAGGTTATTTAACAGTTGAGGATAGGCTAATTACAGTTGAGGATAGACTATGTAACAGTTGAGGATAGGCTAATTACAGTTGAGGATAGGTTACTTAACAGTTGAGGATAGGACATTTAAAGGGGCTCTATCAGCAAAATTATGCTGATAGAGCCCCACATATGCGTGAATAGCATTGCTAAAGTTATATTTGCAGCGATGTCCTCGGGTCCAGTCTTCCTCGTCTTCTTTTTCCGGAGTCATTGCTTGTAATCCCGCGCCAGCGCAGTAGCAGGGGAGCGGTAGCAATATGCTCAGTTCCCCTGCAAGAAGAAAGAAGATGTAGGCGTGGCTAAAGATGACATCAGACTGTGCATGCCTGCCCAGGGTGCACGATAAGGTATGATTATCCCATTCTTTTTTAGGGCATTATTTTAAAATGGGGGGGGTAGTTTAAAGGCTATTCACGCACATGTGGAGCTCTATCAGCATAATTTTGCTGATAGAGCCCCTTTAACATTTGAGGATAGTCTATTTAACAGTTGAGAATAGGCTATTTAACAGTTAAGGATGGGCTATTTCGTTATATATATATATATATACACCTTAATATTTTTTGTGACCTCAGACAAAATCTTTGAGCTGAGGAATGTTAATCTTGTTTGATTATTATTGCAAGTAATAATAATAGAGAAATCAATAAAGAAATTTTTTAAAAAAATACATATTTTAGGACCCCCAAAAATTAAATTATTGGGCTTTATGTTTAGTCTTTATTTGTTCCATGATGGTTGAATTTAATGAACATATGTTTTTCAGCTCCTGAACTACATGTAAATTGCTTTTGCACAAAATGTTCCGTTCACTGAATATCAATTGTCTCTACTAGAGATGAGCGAGTACTATTCGAAACTCCTGTTTCGAATAGCACTCTCCCATAGGAATGAATGTACGCAGCTGGCACACAGGGGGTTAAGCAGCCGGCCGCTAGCAAAGTCTGCGTGCCGGCTGCTTCCATTCATTCCTATGGCCGTTTCGAATAGCACTCGCTCATCTCTAGTCTCTATGTCTTGTAGATTACAAAAGGTAAAGAAAAACTAAAATTCTTACAGCAGAAATCTGGGCGTCTCCACATTCCGGGATGTCCGTTTTCCTCCACACATGCTTTAGAAAACTGGTTCAGGTTACTACATAGGCACGTGGTTACTCTCTTTTCTTGACATTTACACAAGTCTTCTGTGCAAGTATCCAGGTAGACTTTGTAATCTTTCATTCTGTATTTGCAGTCTCCCATTTGAGACATGATGGTCTCACATTGGTCTCTCTGTATCAGAAGAAAATTTCGTGTGAACTTTTGACCATTTTAACTTTACTGCTTACATTAGTCAAAGTCCATTTTGTCCTGTTAATACTTGTATTCCCCATGAAATAACAAATATAACAGTTCTATCTAGGGGTCCATTGCAGCATTCAGGTTCACATCTGCTTTCGGGTTTCCATTCGGGGATTCTACTTGGAAATCACACAAACGGAAACCTATACGCATCAAAAAGCGGTTACCTGGGAAAACAAGTGGACCCCATAGACTGTAATATTGGCCAAAATGGCTCTATCTAGACATCCTAGGCACTGATTCACAAGGGGGAAACACCATTTGATGCAGGTGACCATACCATAATCTGGCCGGCTATTGGAGTTCATATACTGGGTTACAGTAGCAGACTCCCTTTAAGTATGTCACTTACCTGATCTCTGCAGTCATCATTAATGTCATGAGAGCCTTGTTCCTGAGTGTGATCAACAACATCAGGACAGTCTACTAAAGGATCATCTGCCTTGTGAAGATTCCCAAAAAGAACATGGGAAATATTGTGTCCTAAAGGGAAAAAAAATGCAATTGAGATTTAAGTAAGATATCAACATCCCATTAACATAGCAATCATACATTATCAAAAAATCTTACAGGGGTAGGTTTTCTAAAGTTTTGAACCTGTTCCCCTCAACTACCAAATGACATGGTTACACCAGGTATTACATAAAGTAGCAGTTCCTGTCTAAGTTGGTGGGCCCTCTGACAATGTTACCGTATGGGCAAAGTATTAAAGTTCCAGTATATCAGCCCCAGGTTTCTGACTTATGTACGGTCCAGGACAGGTCTTGGATAGGCCTCAGCCCCAGGTGTAAGTTCTGGGCTTTTTACTGGGCCATAAAAGGCTGCAGAGCTTGCACTTCAGGGCAGATCCTGGGTGGGAGAGGAGGCGCCTGGGTCTGTCCTGAAATACAGAGAGTCTGATGAGACTGTTCTGTGCTACTTTGTTTTGTTTGTGTGGTTGGTAGTAAGCCACATGTATAGTAAAACATTTTTACTGTTTAGTTAGAGCTCGGACGAGCAGGGTTTTGCTCACCATTTTGCCTGAACTTAAGGCTGTATTTTATTTTTGCTTATTCTGTGCCTGACGTGAAGGTTTATTTATTTTGCTGTTTTTCCAAATAAACCTGTTTGCACTAGACATCGTGTCCCTGTCTCTAACTAGTTGGGTCCGCACCAATACTGCTACCGAGCTACCTCTCACACAATATGAAGACTCTATAGTTTCCACTAATGGCAAATGTTGGTGAAAATGTGAATACAAGGGCTATTTATCCTGCTTCAGGAATTCAATTTCACAGAGGGAAATGAGCCAATATATTGCAAAGTCTATGGAAAATCTACTGCCCATTGTCAGCTGCATTTAAAGCATGTTATCTAGCCAATCTGTATCCTGCTTTGTATGGACCAAGAGTAAGATCTCCTTTTGAAGGAGTTCATGTTTGACTAACATGATTTAACGACATGATTTGCTTTCTAAAAAAAAAAAAAAAAAAAAAAAAATCAATAAATGTTCTACAATAAAAAAAGAAGTCTATGGCGCACCAATGCAGCATCTACAACCTCCATACTAAAAGGGTGGAGAGTGAGCTGTGCTCATTAGATAAACAATGATAGGAACAACGGATGCAGAGCTAAAGGTGGCACCACTGAACAATGATAGGAGCTGCATGCTGATCTGTGGGGTCCCAACAATCAGACCCCTCCCACCTAAAATTGAAGGCCTATATCAAGGATAGACAATCTATTTTTGAAAAATTTTTGAAACTCCTTTAATCTTTTATTCCTTAAAGGGGTTGTCCCATCACAAGGATCCTATCTATACTGCTTGTTAATGTGGATGTAAGACTTTTCCTAAATACATTGCTTCAGCAAAACTGCTTTGTTTGTCCACTATCTTACTTTATTCAATTCATTGTTGACACAGCCCTTGACTTATCTGTTCAAAAGTCAAGTGATGTAGCTGCCTGCTCTCAGGGGGAGGGGCTAAGTGCACGGTAGCGAGCCTGTGTATCTAGCTATTCCTGTGTCTGCACCACGTGAGCTAGCTTCCTGATCTCAGATAGCGGAGAGGATCTGCTTTCATTTCTGAACTCGTCTTCTGTTCTCCCAGTTATCAGGCTAGCTAATTCAATTGTGTTTATTATGGCAGAGACAGGCAGTCTCTGTATGTAACACAGAATGGAGTTGCTCCTGCCTCTACTTCATAGTCCAATATTGTGCATATAGTGTTGTCTGAGGACCTTTGATGACATCATAGGCCCTTCAGCTGCCCCATAGGATCACGCTATGCGGTGGGAGGGGCTACATGCTAATTTGGGTGCGGAGCTAAATGGCAGGTTGCCTATGAAACCCCGCCCACCAAATGACGCAAGAAACTAGGAAGAAAGAAGATTTTACAGCAGTGAAGACTGGTGAGTATGTGACGTGGGAATACCCCTTTAATGAAATTTCATTCAGAAAAGTAAAGCATTAAAACAAAGGCTTAGATGGTATCTTTTTTTTTCTTAGGTTTTCTATACAAAAGTCAAGGAAGATTCTATTTGTTAATGTCAGATGTTTACTGAAGGAGAATATACATATGGTTAAAAGGTTTCAATATTGTCACTTTAATTTAATTGTTTCACTTGGGTAACTGGATCTTAAACAATAAGATGCTGATATTCATCCACAAATATCAGAATGCTTTGATCTGGTGTTCTTATCTTTGTGACATAAGACAGTTGGGAGATCCTGGAGTTCGATGTAGCAAATTAATCTTCTAAGCTTTGGTTTTATCTCTAGAATTTATTTGACACCATCTGAGCAGAATCAAAGTCGGCTCAGGAGAAACTAAGTCAATAGGGAAGTTGACTACAGGCCTCAGGAAAAGACCTGCGATTTCAGAGGTAGTGACATCTCAAGCCCTTTGCTGAGGCCACTTATTGGCCTCAGTGGTCATGTGCGGCTGGGACTTCCACTACGCACTATTATTATTGGTCCTTAGCACTCTTAAAGAGTACCTTCAATTATAAAACAACTTTTCATATATGAATATGGCAAAAGAATACAATAAACATTTTAACATATCTTATTAAAGAAATGTTTCTTCCATTTTTCAGGCAGAGTAGTTTTGACAATGAAGTCTATGGAGAAGTAGATAACTAGATAACGCACACTGCAACTGCTTTTTTTTTTACACTGCTATCTCTGAAGATAAAACTCTACTACTGCATAGACTGTGGTTAAAAAAAAGTAATGGCCTCCTGCTTCCCTTTCTATAGACTTCTGTGTGTCAGACAAAAAATGGATATGAATGCTATAGTGATAAAAGCCTGAATGAAGGGAAAGAGAAAAGATGTGGAACGTGACTTTATAAATATGGTGTTCGGTGCAAAGTGTGTTCAGTGTTTTTAATATGTTGTATAGGCACGTATACAACAAAGAATATAGATGTTGGAAATACAAGAACAAATAGTGGTAAGAACAGTCATAGCCCATGACCACCGAAACGTCTCATGTCCATATAAATGATGGACAATTTTGGGAAATGATGTATCATATAGTACATTCTAGAACTGAATACTAGGATAAGGAAATAACCCGGGACACACAGCTGATTTATCCATAATAGAATACCAAAGCTTTAGATTTCCTTCTACACTTTCCAGTCTGACATGTCAATTTTTAAAATTTTTCATAACATTGACTTCATATAAACAGATTCCCACTGAAATCCAATGGATTATAATGTGGGCGCCAATATTTTTCTGCATTCGAATATGCGTGAAAAATCAGTTATGTGATCATACCAATATTTTACATTCCACTATTAATATATTATTATTCATTACTATGTATTAGTACAATTTTTATTTGCGTACCAACCTTTCCACTGAATATCATTCGCGCCATCATCATCATAATTTCCGCACATTCCGCAAACCCTATTCTTGTATTGCTCATCTAGCTCCACCTTGAAGAACAACATATCCATATATGAAACACGGCGTTGAGTCAATGGGGAAAGTGTCTTATTTTTGTCATTTTTGCCCTTTTTTATGACGGTGCATTTTCTACAGTCACGTGGTGTGTAACAATTCTTACATATCTTTACCTCAAGATATAAAATTTGGATTTCAGTGTCAAATATTTCAAGTTTTTTAGGCTACCCATAAAGTGGAGCGCTGTTGCACATTTTTGGGGGGCTTTTGAGAAAGGCCGCGTATTATTAATGTATAGAAAAATGTTACCTTAAATAAACCAAGCCCACTTTTTATGACCGAAAAGCAAAGCAACAAAACTTGTGTTAAAAATCATGAAAATAGATGCACAAAAAAACAAAAACAAAAAATCCTACACACTCAGAGGCTCCCTCAAGGCTCTGTCATGGGAATCCTCCTCTTCTCCACCTATATTTATACCCTGTGGACACAGCCCCTATTGGCCTGATGAACACGCTGGAACGGCACTGAAACATGTAGCCCATGGAACCAAAAAAACTATGTTATTAAAGGGATTTTACCATTAAAACCGCCATTAGGTTAAAATCCCAGTTTTTGTCGGTGTGCAAATGAGTTCTCTCGCAGCACTGTGGGCAGGCCTCAGTGCTCAAACAGCACTGGGAGCGTCCCCAATGTTGTGAGAGAACTCTCTCCAGGGACTCCTCCATCTTCTTCAGAAACCACCTCTTCACTCGTTTTCTTCCGGCTGGGGTCACACTTTGTAGCCTGCGCAGTCAGCTCTGCCATTGGGCATCATGCAGAGCTGACTGCAAATGCTGGCGGCCATCTTTTGTGGCCACTACAGAGAGTACTGCGCATGCTCGAGTAAGCGGCCACAAAAAAATGGACGCTGGCATTTGCAGTCAGATCTCTGTGAGGCCCGATTGCAGAGCCGACTGTGCAGGCGTCGAAGCGTGACCCCAGCCGGAAGAAGACGAGTGAAGAAGCGGTTGCTGAAGAAGATGGAGGCGTCGCTGGAGAGAGTTCTCTTGCAGCATTGGGGACGCCCCCGATGCTGTCTGAGCGCTGAGGACCGCCTCCAGTGCTGCGAGAGAACTCAGTGGCATACCAACAAAAAACGGGATTTTATCTGAATGGCGGGTTGAAGACAACTTCTAAAGGTAGGAGAAGACTAGCCTTTCTTAAGGCTATTTCGACGTGTTAACGAGAAAAAAAA
Organism: Leptodactylus fuscus; assembly: GCF_031893055.1. Lineage (NCBI taxonomy): Eukaryota > Metazoa > Chordata > Amphibia > Anura > Leptodactylidae > Leptodactylus > Leptodactylus fuscus. Next base: position 21,734,050 of record NC_134271.1, on the reverse strand, counting down.
AGGTTTTAATGGTAGAATCCCTTTAAGTCCGGATTATCTCTCCTCATTGGAACAGCGGCACTCTAAGATTTTTCCCAGTTTTTCCTTCCCACTTCTCTGCTGTTATTTGGTGATACAATATTGTGCACCATACATAAGATGTAAATAAGACAAACAATTACAATTATTTTTGTATATTGCACAGAATCAACTACTATGGATAATACAAATGTCTCCTTACCTTGAGGTTATCGCCCCAGTTCCAGATTACTTTTATACCATTGGCTGTGATTTCGAAGTTTGCACAGGTGTCTTTCACTTCAACACCATTCCTTTTTTGGTAATCCGTAAAGCTGAAAGCCAAGTTCAAAGTGGATTTGGATAAATCATGTTATTACGTTTAGATAAGTTGCCAATGGATACAACCATGAATGTAGGAGCTCTCTTTAATCTGGTATATGATTTTCTTATTGCAACCTCAGATAGACTGGGTTCGCATGAGGATTTTTGGACACCTCAGAATCCGGTTGAAAAAATGCCTCCCATGTAGAGATGAGCGAGTACTGTTCGGATCAGCCGATCCGAACAGCATGCTCCGTAGAAATGAATGGATGCACCTGGTACTTCCTATTTGACGGCGGCCGGCCGCTTAACCCCCCGCGTGCCGGCTACGTCCATTCATTTCTATGCGAGCGTGCTGTTCGGATCGGCTGATCCGAACACTACTCGCTCGTCTCTACTCCCATGGACTTCAATGGAAGCCGTTCACTTCTTTTTTCTGCTAGCGGTTTTGTGTTGCTCCCGGAAAAAAGAAGAGACCTGCCCTTTCTTGTTGTGAATTCTGCGGTGGAATCCGCCACAGCGTCCACACATCCGCAGCGCGATACCTCCCTCCAGACTAGGCCCATTCATTTGGTCCTAATCTGGAGCGGAATGCCACGACTGTATGCCGGTGCGCAGGTAGCCGTATTTTGGACTAGATTCTGCAGCCTGCATGTCAAAATCCGGCCCGATAAACACCGCCTTATAAGGCACACTACACCCATGAATAGATAATCCGACAACAGTATAGAAATCAAGGCTAGGTTTCAGACCATGGAATGTTTCTTTATTCATGATTGTATCCATCAAGACAAAAGACTTTCAATGCTAAGATGACTAGAGAAAATCTTTAAAACGCTACAAAATTTTTAAACTTTATTTTCAAAATTGTTTAATTCTATTCTATAAATTGTTGGATACGTTCCTGAGAAAACCGTATAATTCTTAGGGAGCGTTCCCACTACCGTCTGTGTCCGACAGGTAGTGTCCGCTCCTAGTGTCCGCTCAAAATCTGGCACGGACATTAGGAGCGGACACTAGCTGTGTCCATGACACCTGTCATTTATTTAAATGGCGATCGGGTGCGTTCTTTTGCACTCCGTTCCTGTCCTTCACTGTCCGCATGTCGGGTTTTTCTGTCCGCTTGAAAAGTCGGACATCTTTACATGCGGACAGGGAAGGAAGGGCACGGAGTGCAAAAGAACGCACCCGATCGCCATTTAAATGAATGACAGGTGTCACTGACACAGCTAGTGTCCGCTCCTAATGTCCGTGCCAGATTTTGAGCGGACACTACCTGTCGGACACAGACGGTAGTGTGAACGCCCCCTTAGATTGTCCTTTGCAAAAATGGTTTTGGATGCATTCATGAGAAAACCTCTTTAAGGCTGCATTCACACAGAGTAACGCTAGCCGTAATTTGAGCTTATTTTTACAGGCGTAGAAATCCGAGGGTCGCGTTTACGTTGCGTTTTACGCTGCGTTTTTTTTACTATTAGTGTATACGCGGCGTTTTTTGCTCTCGTAAACGCTCCACATTTTTTAACGGAGCGTGTACGCTCAAAGTAAAAAAAACGCTGCGTAAACGCAACGTAAACGCGACCCTCAGATTTCTACGTCTGTAAAAATAAGCTCAAATTACGGCCGGCGTTACTCCGTGTGAATACAGCCTAATTCTTAGATTTCCCTCATGTAGTGGGGTATGCAGTAGCTGCTATAGACAACCCTTGAAGATTTCTAACTGAATCTCATTCAGCAGCAGCATGTAGGACATTATACAGCAGCACTGAATAAAGAACTAAGTGTGAGATAGAAAACCTCACAGGCGCAAAATAACGCGGCGTATACGCTCCTAACTCCCATTGAAACGAATAGGAGCATTTTGAGCGCGACATCTGCCGTCATCACGCTCAACGTTACATTATGTGAATGCACCCTAAGAGGAACATTTGCCCAAAAACTCTAGCAAAAACTGCGCATGTCAGTATAAATTCTCATCATATTGAAAAATGAAATAAATATTTCTGTTGCTCACTCTTCGCCATCTATGAAGATTCCTGCTGGACGGACGACAATGTAGACATTATCAATTTCAGCTGTGAAATAGACTATATTGCCTTCTCCTGCAGTAGGTCTGTGTACGGTGATATGAAACAACGGCGGTTCGGAGTAGCAGTCCATGCAGAAATCATATAGACATGTTCCGTCAAAACTGAAAGTTCTATCATCGAAGGTCTTAAAGTGGTACATTCCCCATGTGCTGCAGTATTTTTTGGATTCTTCATTTTTTTGGACTGTAAAAGAAAAACAAAAAGAAACATTATTTCCATTGGGAAGCATTATACTGTAAAGGGGTTATCTGGATTCATCGAAAACATTTCTTCATATTGTTTATTACAAGCCATATGGAAAAACCTTACAGATACAGCAAATTTGCAGCAAATGGAATGTATTATAGCGATCAGTTCTTTACATATTGCAATCAAATTTTGTAGCAAGTTCATTCGAATTTGCATGGATCAGACGTCTTAAAGATCTAGTGATGAAAGGCATGTATATGCGATAATATACCTACACAAGTCCCATGCTTGTGGCCTAGGAGGATTTTGCATCTGGTTTATTTCAGGTTGCAGTGACCCAAGACACATTGCATTATGTACAAAATCAGCTGCATTGTTCAGTCTGGGCTAGGTTTAACCTCTTGTTATGAGAAGAAACATTCGACATGATTTTTTTTCCAAATGGTTTGTAATATATTAAATATGAATTTATAGTTACACAACGGAAATATTAATCGTAAAGTATAAAATTTTAGAAGTCCCGCATTGTCTTGTATTAGATAATACAAAATACAATTATCGGTGGCTCAGTGGTTATCACTGCAGCCTTGCAGCGCTGGAGTCCTGGTGTTCAAATCCCGCCAAGGACAAAAAAAAACATCTGCAAGGAGTTTGTATGTTCTCCCCGTGTTTGCGTGGATTTCCATCCCATATTCCAAGAAAGACATACTGATAGGGAAAAATGTACATTGTGAGCTCTATGTGGGGCTCACAATCTACATAGATAAAAAAAAACAATTATCTGATAGGCCAGAAATAGTGACATATAGAAGTCTATGGAGAGGGAAAGGAGAAAGAAAGGAGGCTGTTAGTTGATTTATTGCCTCATTGCCTCCCAGTGTAGCAGAGTTTAGCAATCTCTTCATGTCCAGTGTCCTCTTTCGTTCCCTCCCCTCTCCATAGACTTCTTTGTAAAAAGTAATTCAGTTTGATAAATGGAGAAAAAGTAATAAAGTATATGACATTTCTAATACTATTCATTTATGAAAATGCGTTTTACAATTGCAGGTACTCTTTACCTCTTACCTACCCGCTTCAGGCCATAAGATGAATCTGTGAGCTCAAGTATAAAATAATAACTTTAACAAGTCTCATTCATGCATTTTTTAAAAATAAAAATCCATGGTAAAAATTGACCCAGTGCAGATTTCAAAATTTACAAGACCACCAATATCCTGTGGATTCCATGTGGGTGCACTAACTTGATTTACTAAATGTTAACATCTGCTACATCTGTACGCTGATGTATAACAGAAGATCGCATATGTTCTGTGTGCACAATACCCTAAAGAATGCTTAAACATATTAAAGGGAGTCTGTAACCCAAACCTGGTTCAGGTAGATAGATTAGGGTCACCTGAACCAAGCAATGTGTTCCCCTTGTGAGTCGGAGCCTTTGTTGCTGTGATATCTCCGTATTTGTCAATATGCAAATGAGCTCTTTGGAGCAACAAGGCCCCCGTTTCTCCATAGAGCTTACTTGCAAATTGACAAAAAATACAGGTGCAATGGAGATACTGAATTATAAGGGGAAACATTTGTTCATTCAAGTGACCCTAACCTATCTGTCTGCAGGACTGGGTTATATAGACAATATAGAGATATGAGAGGTAGATGGATAAATGGATAGAGAGAGATAGATATTAGTTAGATAGATAGATAGATAGATAGATAGATAGATAGATAGATAGATAGATAGATAGATAGATAGATAGATAGATAGGAGATAGATAGGAGATAGATCTATAGACAGAAGACAGAGATGAGTGATAAACAGATAAAAGATTTATAGATGTGAGATAGATAAATGGATATAAGATAAATGGATAGATTATCTAGAAGATTGATAGAAGTAAGATATTAGATACATAGATATGAAATAGATAGATAGATAGATAGATAGATAGATAGATAGATAGATAGATAGATCGATCAGAGATATATGGATAGGTAGATTGGTTACAAGATTGATAGAAGTTAGATATAATATAGATAGATAACAGATAGAGTTATAGATAGAAGATAGAGATGAGTGATAAACGGATAAAAGATTGATAGACGTGGGATAGACAGACAGATTAGAGATTGATTGATTGATAGACTGTACCTTAAAAATAGGTTATTCACAATAACAAAACAAAATAATTGCAGCACTAGCAAGATAACGTAAGTGCAAGGTTTTGTTATTTTGGGAGTATGTTGTACTAAAGTATTGTTGTGTCTTTAGATAGATTAGATTGATAGATTAGAATAATAGATAGCTAGATGAATAGATTAGATTATATTACTAGATTAGATTAGATAGAGCTTTCTTACCTATCACCAGCTTCAGTTGTGCATTGACTACAAGTATACAGCCTGCAGACAACAACAAGAGAGGCCACACTCCTTCCATGCTGGCTACTGGCTCTCCCCTCTGGTGTTGTAATGACTTGTTACCACCATCATCTTATAGGTGGAGATTTTGGCAGCATCTGGCATAGGTGTGTTCGGGTGCAGGGAACCATAGCATTTTCCCAGCTGACCAGGAGGGAAACGTAACAATTGCCTTTTTAGTTGTCAATTTGTCTAGGATTGAAAGTCAGGTGTGGGAACAGATTTGTGGCTTCGCACCGTGAGCTAAAAGTGACCTAATCTGTAAAACGTAAGTGCATTGTTTAAAGCAAGAGGTTTTACAAACTTTTAAATTTTTTATATTCCATGTCACTATCTACATATAAAAAAAAAACTATTAAATCCTGCAATTTTCACTTTGTCCACTACACCTAATAATAGACAGACAATGGCCAAATCTGTAGGGGTTTTCTATGCAACAGTTACAATCCTAATTTACATAACATGTAAGATGAACAGTTTTATAATAGAAGAAAACACCTCTATAGATAAGACCACTGAGCCATCATTGAATCCACTACTGACATTAGGTGATCTCATAGCTCATCTACTCTTCTTCCCTACATAGAGCATGTCCCAAAAACTCTCTCGCCGACCTCTATAAGTCAGCATCTTTCTATGGCTGTCTATGGCCATGAGACTGCTATAAAGGATATCTCTAAATCCTGGTAACAAAGTAGGGTTACCACGATACCAAACCAGTTTGGCTTGGTGCCACCTCAAAGGCGTAAGGCTAGCAGATCTCCTGGTCTTCAACCTTCAACTTCCATACGGGGATCTGGTCTCTATTCGGTGAGTCCTCCAGGCCTCTACCTCCTGAGCTGGTCTCAGTTTGGTATCAGATGACCAGGCTGGACTAAACAGAAACAGTCTAAGGGTGCATTCACACTGAGTAAACGCTAGCTTATTCTGAACGTAAAACACGTTCAGAATAAGCGGCGTCTAAAGCAGCTCCATTCATTTCTATGGGAGCGGGGATACGAGCGCTCCCCATAGAAATGAATGGGCTGCTTCTTTCACTCCGTGCAGTCCCATTGAAGTGAATGGGGAGTGCCGGCGTATACGGCAAGCTCTGCTCATGCCGGAGCGTACACGCCGGCACTCCCCATTCACTTCAATGGGACTGCACGGAGTGAAAGAAGCAGCCCATTCATTTCTATGGGGAGCGCTCGTGTCCCCGCTCCCATAGAAATGAATGGAGCTGCTTTAGACGCCGCTTATTCTGAACGTGTTTTACGTTCAGAATAAGCTAGCGTTTACTCAGTGTGAATTCACCCTAAGGCCGGGTTCACACGGAGTATTTTGGATCGTGATTTGGTATGTAGATGCCGCAGGAGCATTTGCGGGCTGTATTCGCTCCCATTGTTTACAATGGGAGCCGGTACCGTATACACGGCGCTATTTTACGGCCGTGATTTTGACAGCGCAAAATAGCGCCGCGTATACGGTACCGGCTCCCATTGAAAACAATGGGAGCGTATACGACCTGCAAAAGCTCCCGCGGCGTCTACGTACCAAATCACGATCCAAAATACTCTGTGTGAACCCGGCCTAAAACACAGAGTGTGTATAGAGAATAAAACCAGGACAGACAAGTGAATGGGCCTAGTCCTCAGTAATCCAACAGAATGGTTCTCCTCCCCTTCCTATATCCATAGTAATAGGGGCACTTATACTATGTACATAAGTAGCCTTACATTGGTGTCCCAGGGACATGGCAGAGTCTCTGAGATGGCTGCTCCAGAGGGTGAATGGACGAGTTAGGCTAAGTTCACACGGGGGGCGGTGGGGCGCCGTGTCACTCTCGGGTCAAAACCAGCCTGCCACGACTGTCGTGGCTTCCAACAGTCGCGGCTTCCCCCTCCAGAGCAGGCTCCAACAGCCGTTCCGAACAGCACGCTCCCATAGAAATGAATGGAAGCGGCCGGCATGCGGGGGGTTAAGCGGCCGGCTGCCGGTAAGGTCTGCATGCCAGGTGCTTCCATTCATTTCTATGGGAGCGTGCTGTTCGGATCGGCTGATCGCTCATCTCTAATTAGTAGTCCAAGTGACCGCATTAATGGGACATTAATACATGTGTGAACTTACTAGAATTTAGTTCTTAATCTCATTTGCCCTTGTAGATTGTTAATAGTAGAGGTCAATGTGCCTAGGTCTAGGTTCATGGTGACCCGTTCAGACTTTTGTCATTGTTCATATCGTTCCCATGATTGTAATATTTTGCCATACAGGACTAACCCCCAAGGCTGTGATCTCATTGCTTATTGAATAACTAACTAAACAGTAACAACTGTGCTCACCAAAAAACTGGGAAAATAACCCAACATGCATGGCCCTTAAATTAAAACATCTTGATATAAATGAATAGTGCGGATGAATATAAGAACTTTTATAATATAGATAATCAAGTTATAAGGCAGAGATACTATTACCATAGAAGTCTATGGAAAAGGGAGGAAGAGGAGGCTGCCGTAAGTGGAGAACTTCTAACACTGCTATGTTTCAAGTAAGACCCTACTGCTGCACAGAATGAGGCAATAAATCAATTATTGGCCTCCATACCCCCCTCACCTCTCTGTAGATTTCTGTGTTAATTCTGAGACAGACTATATGTAAACAAACAGACTGAGTAAAGATAAGGCGGAAGAGAGCAGCCTAAGTGGAGATGAATGTGTATGTGTACTATCTATAATATTGATGTGTGTGAATATACTGTACATGTCACGTTATGATATATCACGTACAAAAATCTATATGGCACTTCAGAAGCCTGTCATCTCAGGCCTGCCAAAAGCATTCAGCCACAGGACCACTTACAGTCAGTGAGGAGGGGGGTGTTGTACTGAGGTATAGTGATGACTAATAGACTACATGTCATACCCCGCATTGTGTATATACATCATATACAACTGCCTTAACCACTTATGGACCAAGACAATTTAAATTTTTGCCCTTTTTTTAACCTTCCAGTCTTCCAAGCACCTTTTTCACTTTTACTTTTCGGTTCAGTGTCACATGATCACTTATTTTTTGCAGTACAACTTGTACTTTGTAATGGCGCCATTTCATGTTCGGAGAAACTTACTGGAAAGCTGGGAAAAATTTAGAATGGGGTGGAATTGGGGAAAAATGCAATTTGTTTATGGGTTCACAGGATTCGCATTGTGTGGTAAAAATGACATGTAACCTATATTCCTTAGGTGGGTATCATCACACCAATACCAAGCATTTTTCATGTTTTAATAGCTTTAGATTAGAAATTCTTGTAATATAAAAATTATTTGTTGAAAAAAAAAAGCAATTTGGCCATTTTCATTTTTTTCTCTTACATTCACCGCATGGGGGTGGTGTCAGCACTGTTTAGGTGCCGTGGTCATGGTTGACTGCAGCATCTAAGGTGTTAAGCCTCTGTAGGTCAGCAAGAGGCAGAAGAAAAAAATTATTCTATTGAGGACTGTGATTGGGCCGTGCCAGGCATATGGACACACTAAGCATCATGACATTATCGAGGAGACCAGGAAAGACCCCGGACCTTGTGAGGAGGCCCAAAAGAGGTGAGGGAAGGTGAGCATCAATGTCTAAATGGCTTCCCTGGGCCTCCACCTATCATACTTTGGGGTCTGAATAGACCCAAGTATATAATAATTTTGCTTCCGGTTCTATTTCAACTTGTTCAACCTGAAACGAATCAGGGACCCCGAGCCACCTGAAATTCATCTTGGATGGTTCGACGATCTTTAGTCCGTAGCCCATAAAGGACTTTTTGGAGATTTTCCAGACTACATTTTGTTTTTGTTAGGTTTCACAGATGTCTCCAGTACGGAAAATTTCCATCGGGTTTTGATAAAGTTCATTCTGTATTTTCGTACGGTCTACAAAAGCCACATGCTGCCCTCTAGTGGTTACACAGAATACCTAGTATAACTGAAATAGATGGAGGAAAAAGTTGGGTGAAGAGTCATACTAGTAGCAACCAAATAACCAGCGGCGGGCCGGAGCCAGAATTAGGCCTAAATAGACTCCGGCCTGCCACTGACCCCCCGACCCCAGACTAGAGGGAGACAGGAACCCCTGCAGACTCAAGGGAGGTTCTGGTGCTCAACCAGAAGGAACTGGAAACACCATTTCAGTGCTGGAGCAGCCTCTGCGCGGTACAACGGAGTCTCTAGCCCGACCTAGAAATTGCACTATTGCGCCCAGAATCCACATCTCTGGAAATCCATAACTTAGTCAATCCAATTTGTTAAACTGACTGCAGGTGGATTATGTGGCTATGGCCAGTCTGTAGTAAGCCCTGGCTACTGCATATACGCATATATATGTGCGCGCATATATATGTGCGCGCATATATATGTGCACACACACACACACATATATATGCGCCCCACCCTGTATATGCGCGCACATATATACGCATGTGCATATATATGTGCGAGCATATATATGTGCGCACACACATATATGCACCACACCCTGTATATGTGCGCACATATATATGCGCCCCACCCTGTATTTGCGCACACATATATACGCACTGGGTGTCCTGGAAAAGCCTTATCCTTTGTATCAGGAAAGTAAAACAGCTGATCCTTTTGTGATTTCCTGACATATATATGCGTATATATGTGCGCGCATATACAGGGTGGGGCGCACATATATGTGTGCGCATATATATGTGCGCACACACACATATATGCGCCCCACCCTGTATATGCACGCACATATATACGCATATATATGTGCGCGCATATATATGTGCCCCACCCTGTATATGCGCACACACACACACATATATATGCGTCCCACCCGGTATATGCGTGCACATACGGTATATACGCATATATATGTGCGCGCATATATATGTGCACACACACACACATATATATATGCGTCCCACCCTGTATATGTGTGTGAATATACTGTACATGTCACGTCATGATATATCAAGTATACAAATCTATATGGCACTTCATCGTCATCTCAGGTCTGCCAAAAGCATTCAGCTACAGGACCACTTACAGTCAGTGAGGAGGGGGGTGTTATACTGAGGTATAGTGATGACTAATAGACTACATGTCATACCCCGCCTTGTGTATATACATCATATACAACTGCCTTAACCACTTATGGACCAAGACAATTTAAATTTTTGCCCGTTTTTTAACCTTCCTGTCTTCCAAGTACCATAACTTTTCTTTTACTTTTTCACTTTTCGGACCTCTTATTTTTTGCAGTACAACTTGTACTTTGTAATGGCGCCATTTCATGTTCGGAGAAATTTACTAGAAAGCTGCGAAAAATTCAGAATGGGGTGGAATTGGGGAAAAAATGCAATTTATTTATCGGTTCACAGGATTCGCATTGTGTGGTAAAAATGAAATGTAACCTATATTCCTTAGGTGGGTATCATCACACCAATACCAAGTATTTTACATGGTTTAATAGCTTTAGATTAGAAATTCTTGTAATATAAAAATTATTTGTTGAAAAAAACAGCGATTTGGCCATTTTCATTTTTTTTCCCTTACATTCACCGCATAGGGGTGGCGATGGTGTCAGCACTGTTTAGGTGCCGTGGTCATGGTTGACTGCAGCATCTAAGGTGTTAAGCCTCTGTAGGTCAGCAAGAGGCGGAAGAAGTAATCCCCCTGACAAAAAAAATTATTCTAGTGAGGACTGTGATTGGGCCATGCCAGACATACGGACACACTAAGCATGATGACATTATCGAGGAGACCAGGAAAGAGCCCCGGACCCTGTGAGGAGGCCCAAAAGAGGAGGGGGAAGGGGAGCATCAATGTCTAAATGGCTTCCCTGGGCCTCCCCCTATCGTACTTTGGAGTCTGAATAGACCCAAGAATATAATAAATTTGCTTCCGGTTCTATTCCAACTTGTTCGACCTGAAACGAATCAGGGACCCCGAGCCACCTGAAATTAATCTTGAACGGTTCACCAATCTTTAGTCCGTAGCCCATAAAGGACTTTTTTGAGATTTTTCAGAGATTGGACTACATTTTGTTTTTTGATAGAGAATGGGCAACTTTTTATTCTCTTTGCTAATACAATCTTGGTTTAGCAAAAAAAATGACTTCAAATTAAACCGGATCAATAAACTAGGAATTTTGAACAGACTTTGAACGTACCTCTACAGCCTTGGATTCTCATCAAACGTCTTTGCAAAATTTGTTAGGTTTCACAGATGTGTCCAATACGGAAAATTTCCATCGGGTTTTGATAAAGTTCATTCTGTATTTTCGTACGGTCTACAAAGGCCACATGCTGCCCTCTAGTGGTTCCACAGAATACCTAGTATAACTGAAATAGATGGAGGAAAAAGTTGGGTGAAGAGTCATACTAGTAGCAACCAAATAACCAGCGGCGGGCCGGAGCCAGAATTAGGCCTAAATAGACTCCGGCCTGCCACTGACCCCCCGACCCCAGACTAGAGGGAGACAGGAACCCCTGCAGACTCAAGGGAGGTTCTGGTGCTCAACCAGAAGGAACTGGAAACACCATTTCAGTGCTGGAGCAGCCTCTGCGCGGTACAACGGAGTCTCTAGCCCGACCTAAAAATTGCACTATGGCGCCCAGAATCCACATCTCTGGAAATCCATAACTTAGTCAATCCAATTTGTTAAACTGACTGCAGGTGGATTATGTGGCTATGGCCAGTCTGTAGTAAGCCCTGGCTACTGCATATACGCATATATATGTGCGCGCATATATATGTGCGCGCATATATATGTGCACACACACACACATATATGCGCCCCACCCTGTATATGCACGCACATATATATGCGCCCCACCCTGTATATGCGCGCACATATATATGCACCCCACCCTGTATTTGCGCACACATATATACGCCCCGGGTGTCCTGGAAAAACCTTATCCTTTGTAACAGGAAAGTAAAACAGCTGATCCTTTTGTGATTTCCTGACATATATATGTGTATATATGTGCGTGCATATACAGGGTGGGGCGCACATATATGTGCGCGCATATATATGTGCGCACATACACATATATGCGCCCCACCCTGTATATGCGCGCACATATATACGCATATATATGTGCGCGCACATATATATGAGCCCACATATATATGAGCCCCACCCTGTATATGCGCGCACATATATACGCATATATATGTGCGCGCATATATATGTGCACACACACACACACACATATATATGCGTCCCACCCTGTATATGCGTGCCCATATATACGCATATATATATGTGCGCGCATATATATGTGCACACACACACACACATATATATGCGTCCCACCCTGTATATGCGCGCACATATATACGCATATAAGGAAAATGTTTGTTCTCGTACCGTGTTAGCCAGTGGGTAGGAAATATTTTTAAAAAAACAAAAAAAAAACTTGACTATGAACTAAAGACTATCAAGTTTTTTACATTTTTTATATCTATATATATGGTATGTGCTATATTCTTTTGCAGCTATATACTGATGCCACTATTATACTCATGCTCATATTTTACTTAAGTTGCTATATACTGATGGTGCCATATACTCTTGATACTATAGACTCGCGCTGCAATATACTCTTGCTGGTATTATATTCATGGCGCTATTTTACTTATGCTGCTGTATACGGATAGTGCTATATACTTATGATGCTAGATACATGTACTGCTATATACTCTTGCTGCTATATACTCTTGCTGCTATAATAAATGCAGCTAAGCTTATCACTGCCACATTTTAGATAGCGTCCCCATATGGTCTGACAACAATTCACCGGCATCCAGTTAATCACCGTACAATAGCCAGGGCTTACTACAGACCGGCCATAGCCGCATAATCCACCTGTAGTCAGTTTAACAGATTGGATGGACTAAGTTGCAGATTTCTAGTAATGTGGATTCTGGGCGCCATAGTACAATACCAGGTCACATTATGTGATTTATTGTCCCTCCCAGGCAGTTACACAGTGGCTGGACGTAAAGGGAGAGGTTTGTGGAGTAGAAAATTAATCGTAGAGAGTAGTTGGTGTCAAAGGGGTGAGTTATAGTAAGGGCAAAATGGGTTATAGCGCAGGGCCCAATAGAAAGTCATTTCTCATTTGTTCCCATTATAATCTGACCTCATAATCAAGTGTATTGCCATGCGGGCCACTTGAGTCTACTGGAGGTGAGTATTTGTAGGCTGAACCGTGTGATACTCACCTTTATTAGTGAAATTCACCCAGCGGATTTGTTTCTACCAAACACAATCTGCACTGGATCTGTTAATATTATGTATTGGGGTCTCTTCAGACCCCAGAGAATAATTATTAGGCCAGGGGAGGTGAGTAAACATGACAAAGTGTTACTCACCTCTCCTGGGCTCCGGCGCAGGTCCCCATCCATATTCTTAATTTCTTCTTGAACCCACCGTAAATGTTTTTGTATATTTTTGCAGGGAACCGTTCAGTTATACTTACATAATTTACAGCAGCCATTTGGGAATAAGAGATATGCAGAGAATTTACAATCAGATTTATAAATATAGTACAAAAGAGTTGTAAGGGGGATGTGGGACAAGAAAATCTACAAAATGGACACAGCCTAAGAAGCCATGTTGTTCTAATCTCACACAATCCTTTTGAGCGTGACGTTATTAGTTGTCAGGTGGTACTAGGGGGCGCTATTGCTTGTCTGAAGGCCACTTGGGGACATTATTACTTGCCACTAGGGGGCCACTAGGGAGTATTACTACCTACCTGTGGGCCAGTGTGGATCATTATTAAATACTGGGGCCACTGGAGGCCATTATTACTTGTCCATTGGAGGTGTGAATACGGTGATGCTGGATGATACATTTGGTGAACCACGAGACTATCTAAGGCTATGTTCATACTGTAATTTCCTTTCCATTGGTCTGATCTGTCAGAGGATGGTAAAAAAACACATAAAATGAATATTGAAGGTGAAGGTGAATAAAAGGTTTCCTTCTCCACTTCTTATTCTGATCTCCTCTGCATCTTCACTCAGACTATTAACCTGTACAGAATTTGTCTCCATAGTCAACTCACACACAGAAGTCTATGGAGAGGGGAGGGTGAGGAGGAGACTGCTATCTCAGATCACCAGAGGACAGTGGTGGAGATTTATCATAAAGGGATTTGTTAAAGTAAATTTTAATGGCGTCTGCTTTGGAGTAATTTGTGCCAAATTTATAAATTTTTTGCTAAATTTGGCGCATCCGAAGTCTAACATTCTGGCGGGACCTGTTACTGGGCACTTGCGAAAGGGCTTGTCTACAGCCAGAAACGTGTTGTGCCGTTTTGTTCCAATACTTACCTCAATAAAGGGTTTTTCCACTAGAACCCTTGGCCTATATCTTTCCTTCACAACCAGAGAGCGCGGATCTCCTGCTACGGACCCTTGGTCCTTGTTCCTGTCCAAAGTCTAACATTTCTGTCCGGAGATGTTACTGCACTTTTTACATTAGTTTTTTGCCTTTTCACATCTCAGAAAGACGAAAACATGAGGCACTGGGTGCTTTCGCCATTCCTGGAGGTGACTTTATCTTGCACACTTTTATATATCACCCTACAGTCATAAAAACCGCTTTATATCATAATGATGAATCTGATACACGGATCTCTCCTCCATATTGTAGGTATTCTGCAGAAGCCAGAGCCATGTCACACAAATGTACCTGCTGCCAGGAAGTGCAGACCAGTCAGAAGAGCATCAAGCTGAAATGTTCGGACGGCACCGAAGTGGATCACGAATACATAGATGTAGAGAGATGTGACTGCATCAGTACAGACTGCGGACATGGGAAAACAGATGGAGACCAGACCCCTATCCGGGCTAAGCGCTCCCTGAGACGGAGACGTTTAACCTAGACAGAGGAGATTTCAATTTGCTATGAAGAATAATGTTAAAAACTAAAGATATTGTATCATTATTATGTAGCATTTATTTTTGTTTAGCCAGCTAGATTTTGTTTTTCTGCCCTGAAATAAAAGCACTTACTTTACAATATCGTCTTGTCTTTTGTCCCAGATGAATCCTAAGGCTAGGTTCACACTTGAGTTCGGATCTGCCGGCAGAGAGCCCGTCTGCTAAAACAGCGGTTACCTGCGGACAGGGAGGGAACACAAAGGTTGCATCAGATTTGGCTTTGCTGACATTGCTTCCTTAGCATCTGAACAAGGCAAAAATAAACCCCTCGCATATGGGTGGCACCAGGCTCCATGATCACAGGGATATCTAGGTCAGAAATCTGGTTTGCATCTCGCCCAGACATACGGGCCTGAATCCGGTCAGGAGTCCGGGACTCTTTGGGTCATAGTGAGCCATGTGGCCGGTCATACATTAGATTACTGTTGGCCATACTAGCCCATTTCTGCTGGGTTGGCGACCATATAATGTTTATGGTTCATGTCCTATCACTTTGGTCTCAGAGTAGAACAGCCTGGCAGATGTGATATGATCCTGATCTATCCTTAGGATCGGTCATCAATAAGAGATCAGTGGGGGTCCGGCACCTAAGACCACTGCCGATTAGCTTCTTGACGGGACCATGGCACATGTGTAAGCGCAGGGACTGGTTCATTGTTTACATACAGCCTCGGCTCATAAAAGTGTATATGATATGGCTGGAGTGACATTGCATGACCGCTACGGATCAAAGAAGGGCACACGAGCCTTGCGGTCCTTCAAGCAGCTGATCAGCAGGGATCCCGGGTGTTGTGTCCCCACTGAACACACAGGGGATTTTATAGTATATTATTTAGTTTTATTATATATTCTAGAATTGGGGTAGCAGCCAGATGGGGACTTTGTGTACATACGGAAAATATGGCTTGGGTTCCCGGAAAAAATGATGTCTATGTTACACCTGTAAGTCACTGAATGTTTCCTGTGCGGTATTTATTTAACACTGACATACTTCACATAGTGGCCACTTGGACATATCTGCAAACCACCGCAACCTCCCCGGTACAAGAACTAAGCACAGAAACCAAATATTAGAAGACCCGAGCTTATTATACAGATACATGTACGGGGGATGTGCGCTGCAAGCTTAGGAGCTGAGCCCGGGCCACACATGTCTCAGACCAGCTGTGGTGGGATCATTGTGGGAAAAGTCCTCCAATATGTCTTCATTGTAGTCAATCTGAGGCTATTACCAATGCGTCTTTCTTAGAAGCCTCCAGCCACGTCTTGCCGTGGTATCACTGCCAGAAAAAGCAATGAAAACGTGGCAGGAGGCCACACAATAATGATCCCCATTGTAGGAAAACCAAGATGGATGACTAGTCTACAATCCCACCAGTAACATGCAGCACTATATATATATATATGAGTTGTATATCCATAGAAATCCTGTCCGAGCACCCGGTTGCAGTGGCCATGTGACTGGCATGAGGCCGGCCTGTGATTGGTCAGTCCCGGCACCCGCACAGAATGTGATGTGAAGCTTCTGCCCAACTGCCAGTCAGAGTAGTTGGAGTTTGGCAGCGACTTGTATCTTACAAGAAGCCCTTTGGATTATACTATTTCGGAGCCGCCTAGGCCTATTACTGTTACTTGTTGTGTATTGTCTGCTGTTCTGTGTGTGTCTGTGAGTCTTTGTGTGCGTGTGTCTCATTTTTCTTGCAGGTTATACCGCACCGATTGGTAAGTCCTTGTTCACACATTATATACACTACACATGGGGCAATACAACACAGTACAGAGTATATAGGCAGAGGGGGAAGGTGACCGGTTTATTTCATTCTGTATAGAGGTTGGTCACTATAGACCTGTCCATTACACATAGGTAATAGCACAGACACAACACCAGGCCCAGTGTTAGTCAGTGGCGGGCACTGATGGACAGATTTGGGCACATACCCCCCCTCCATCAGTGGCCATCTTGGGAACAGAGAACAGGTAAAACAGAGAAGTTTTCAATGTTGTCTATTAATTGACTACAATGTGATGATGTGACTGGCATGCGGTGGGCATGGACTGGGCACTACCTGGAACATTGGATTATATTACAATATAACTGTATAATTATTGGCAAAGTATAATCTGAACTGGTTCTTACAGAGGTTTTGCCACAAAAAAAACATTGTATTCCCTGTTCTCAGGATGTATCTAAGTATCAGATCACTGGGGGGGGTCTCACTATTGGGGATTCATTGTTTAGTTACCTATAGTTACCCCGTCCACCATATGGTATAAATAACAGGTCACCTTTATTCTATGGTTGGGTCCGATTACAGCGATACCAAATATGTCTAGTTCTTCTAGGTTTTACTTCTGTGCAAAAAAGTTTTTTTGTTAATAATTTTTTTTTTTTTTCTTGCATTGAAAGAGACCTAACTATTACAGTGTAGCCCACATAGGGGCTTGTTTTCTATGGGAGAAGTCACATTATAGAACCACTTTGATGTACATATACAGTAGATTGATTTATATTGTCACGGGGGATGGGAAAGAAAGCAATGACCCCGTCCTCCCGCTGTTACACTCCGGAGGGGCCGCAGAGAATGACGACTATGGCGTTTATTGTATTAAACTGGTTGCAGTGGGATGTTATCTGTAGGGGTGTAACAAGTAACTGTGAAGCCCCATAGCAAAAGTGGGAATGGTCTGCTGCAGCCGATCACTCAGGGGCGTAACTACCGGGTATCAGGGGTAGCGGCTGCCACAGGGCCCGGGACATTAGGGACCCGGCGACAGCCACCGCTGCGTTTTTTTTTGCTTTTTCTTAACAGGCCGATAACAGGGCCCTATTTACTTACCAATCCTGGCAGTGGCCGGGATCAGTAAGTGACGCAGCGAGCCCCAGAAACATCATTACTATACTCAGGGGTCTTTTCAGATTCCCAAGTATAATGATTGGAGGTCCAGGGGAGATAAGGTAACATAAAAAACCGTGTTACTTACCTCTCCGGGAAGGTTCGGGCCTACTACTGTGACTCTCCCTGATGCCACATTACTGGGGCCTGCATCCCGGGTCATGGAACGTCCCAGACATCAATGAAGATGGCCGACACCACCGAGAACTGCAGCAGAGCCGGGGATAGGTAAGTAAAAACACCCCCCCCGAGTATAATAATTGTACATGGGTGTCCACAGTGGGGCATAATAATGTGTGTAGGGGCCACTAGGGGGCATAATACTGTGTGCAGGGGCCACTAGGGGGCATAATACTGTGTGCAGGGGCCACTATGGGCCATAATACTGTGCGCAGGGGCCACTATGGGACATAATACTGTGCGCAGGGGCCACTATGGGACATAATACTGTGTGCAGGGGCCACTATGGGGCATAATACTGTGTGCAGGGGCCACTATGGGGCATAATACTGTGTGCAGAGGCCACTATGGGGTATAATACTGTGTGCAGGGGCCACTATGGGACATAATACTGTGTGCAGGGGCAACTAGGGAGCATAATACTGTGTAGGGCCCACTATGGGGCATAATACTGTGTTCAGAGGCCACAATACTGTGTGCAGGGGCCACTAGGGGGCATAATACTGTGTGCAGGGGTCACTAGGGGGCATAATACTGTGTGCAGGGGTCACTATGGGACATAATAATGTGTGTAGGGGCCATTAAGAGGCATAATACTGTGTGTAGAGGCCACTAGGGGGCATAATACTGTGTGCAGGAGCCACTATGGGGCATAATACTGTCTGTAGGAGCCACTATGGGACATAATACTGTGTGCAGGGGCCACTAGGGGGCATAATACTGTGTGCAGGGGCCACTATGGGGCATAATACTGTGTGCAGGGGCCACTATGGGGCATAATACTGTGCGCAGGGGCCACTATGGGACATAATAAAGAGTGCAGGAATGTGTGTGTGTGTGTGTGGGGGGGGGGGTCGGTCGGGGGTGCCCATGTCAAAAGTTTGTCACAGGGTCCCGCCATTCCTAGTTATGCCACTGCTATCACTGGACTCCATGGTCACATTTTGGGCACCAGCAGGGGCGTAATTTCAAGATTCTTGACCTCAAAAATAGGAATATGTAATGTACGGCCACCTGTCCTGTGCCACTTAAAGTTCCGGTATACTGGAGGTAGAGAGAAGAAATGGAGCCCAAGACGCCCTGACTATTTATCTGCTGAACAAATCCTACCATCGGCCGCCCTGACCATGAATAGTATTCCAGCCTCAGGATAAGGCCCCACGTTGCGGAAACGCAGCTTTTTTTGTTGCAGATTTTGTTGTGCTTTTTTGAGCCAAAGCTCAGAATGGATTGAGCAGAAAGCAGAAGTAGAAGGACTTTATGTAGCTCTCACATTGCTCTCGTAGCCATTCTTGGCTTTGGCTAAAAAAACCACAACAAAAAAAGCTGCGTTTCCGCCACGTGGGGCCTTAGCCTTATATCGGATAACTTACTGCTGAATATGAAGATATGGACACTACATGGACACTACATACCTTATATCACTTATATATTATATTTCTGGTCAGGAGCCAGCCAGGACGGAGATATGGAGCGCCGACCTGAGGACGATGATGACACCTTCGACGTGCCCACCATGATGGCATCGGCACTGCTGGCCGGATTTACCCGCAATGTCGGTGTCTTTTATCTGTACTTTCTAACAGGTTTTGTTACCGGATTTTATGTCATTGTGGCCAATTGTGCAAAGACTCAGGACAACTAAATATAAGAAGTTTTCTTGCAGCCTCCTCCACTATTCATCATGGAGCACATCCTGAGGAGCGCCGAGGACTATGTAAGTGACACCAGCGGACACCACACTACACTACGGCAGCGTCACCACATCATCTTCACAAAGATACATTACACCCCTCATGGGTGACCCCAGTAATATATAATCCTGTATGACACATGATGTGGTCTCTCTCCAGTTCTTCAGGAACCTCGATGAGGAGATGGACATCACCCTGGAGGAGGTGAGAACCTCATTCACATGTGTCTGTACTTTTACAGCTTTCTTACATGTATGTACAGGTATGATGTCTTGTTATGTTACACGGGATAGTTTTCTGTCCCAGATACCAAGACGTCTGTCATATGGTGGGGACACACTGAGAAGTAAGGGACAGATGTGAACAAAGCCTTACTTGCTACGGAGAAAACCAAAGATATCCGGAACTCCCTTGTGTTATGTTATTGTCATTTCTGTATTTTCTAGAGATTTCTCTAGAGCTGCAGTAGATGAAAGTGACTGTAATAATCTATTATTACTATATTCTTATAACAGGCAAGACTCACCAGACTGAGGATCATCAAGAGCTACGTAAGTGATAGCAGCAAATCATCGTAATATAGGATATAATATTATATATCATTCGTATTGGTCACATACATGTCTATATCCAATAATAAAGAAAATCCACTGCACTGCCCCCTCCCCATATAGGAGAAGACAATATCATACAATGGCCATTGTACACATCAGTCCACAATATAATGTCCCTATATCACACCCATATACAATAGGGTCAGTGTTATAGGAATATCAGTATATTGTGGAGTGTAGAGTAATCCCAGAGGGAACTCATGTAAGGACCAGGAGGACAGACAGACTCTATGCACATGTGGTACTTGGTTGGATCCAGTCCCAGAACTCCTTATACTTAACATGATATTTTCTCTCTTTACTTCTCCAAGGATACAGATGACGATGAAGACTCTGAGGACGGGGTAAGTGCCTTGTATATGATAGACTAGGAAACATAAATCTGACCCATAGTCCAGAAGATCTGAGTCTATAATAGAAAACTAACCATTACCTGATCTATTGCAGCCGATCTACATGAAGCTGGATGACGGCGAGAGGATCCCGGAGGAGGAGGATGTAAGTGATGTCACCACATAGTCATATTACATCATAGAGATCCAGCAGTTATCTTCTCATTCATCTGCAATAAAAGGATTTATATTCAGCTGTCATTATATTTTATTTATAGGAACCAGCGATGGAAACAACGGAAGAAACCTCAGAGACCGAGGAAGAAACCTCAGAGACAGAGGCGACAGAGTCAGAAGAGGCTGAGGAGGAAGAGGAGGAGAGAGAAGAAGAAGAGGAGGAGGAGGAGGAGGAGACAGAAGAAGAAGACGAGGAGGAGGAGACAGAAGAAGAGGAGGAGGAGGAGGAGGAGACAGAAGAGGAGGAGGAGGAGGAGGAGGAGGAGACGACGACATCTTGTATCTCCTGGTCCTGTATTCCAGCCAGACAGCTCCTCAGCAGAGTCAGGGCCAGGATCGCCTCCTTCATGGATAGAATTTAGGTAAGTATAGGTAAGTATAGTCATAATAAAAGGTATAAAAAAAAATAAAAAAAAGTAGCATACAGTATATATAAGATAGAGGGCTAGTGGTTACATATAAGGTATAGACTAAGTAACATAAGGATATGTGTAGTGTTATAATAAAAAAAAAATCTAAAAAAAAAAAAAAGTTAAATAAGTATAATATAGAATAACATATAAGGTAAAGGGACTTGTCCAGGAATTGGAGCGACCTGTATGGAGACCGGAGGAGGGTTACAAAAGTATCCCCTGTCCCTGGAGCTCCATTGTCCGCCGCAAGTGTCCGATCTTGCGCTGGTTCCCTGATGCCCAAATGACGGACGAGACCATTCAGTGGCTTTAGTGGTCACTGGAGAGGGACTGGAGACATCACTCACGTCCGCCATAGGTTCCTTACCAGCGACCATTGCGGTTACTGATCGGTCTCAGCCGTCACCTAGGACGTAGGTCTTCTGGTGTCTGGGCTCCAGCACAAAACCAGACACTGGCGGCAGATAACAGAGAGGCAGCGACACGGGAGGAGGATTTTCTTTTTTCATTTTATTTCCCCAAGTCTCCAGTGTTTGGTCCAATTCCTGGACAATCCCTTTAAGATAAGAATGTGATAAAGATAAGGAGTAAGTAGGTGATACAATGCTAGACAGTATATGTAAGTTATAGACTGAGACAGGGATAAGAAGGTAGAATAATAATAGTGAAATATTGGAAAATAGTAAAAAAAATTAAAAAAAATATAATAATATAAAAATATATTCTAGAAACCTATAGACAATAGATAAGGTAATATATAGAGATATATACAAGAGGAATAACATTAGTATAGGATTAGTCAGAAGAAATATATATGAGTATAAATCTATAGAATAAGTGAGATTATAAGTAGAAGTATAGATTATATAACGTAGAAGTATATATATATATATATATATTAAGTGGGATATAATGTAAGGGGAAGGTCACACAGACATTTATTCAGGCTGATAAGATCTGCTACTGGAATTAGGAAGATTTTTTGCCTCTGTATCTTACCAGTAAACTATATGGGCCTAGAAAGTTTACTTTAAAAAAAAAATGCAAAAAAAAAAAAAGTTTTTTTTCCCATCTCCCATTGATTTTTAATAGTTTTTTCAAGGCAGAAATTCAGTTCTATCACTTTATTTTTCTCCTGCAGCTAAAAAAAAAATCAGCGTGAGGAAAAATTCTGCTCCAGACTCCTATTGAAATGAATAGGAGGATATTTTTTTTTTAGGCGGATTCTGCCTCAAATTCCTGCGACCTAAATCTCTATGTGAACTCCCCCTAATATAGAATGATAGAGACTAAATATAGAATAAGGTATATACCATAGGAACTAGTATAGCTGTAATAGAAATGTATAAGACCAGATGTATATGTGTGTATAATAGGTAGAATACAGAATGTATATAAGGTTAGTGTAGGAATAGTAATGGGGAGAGGATGAGAAGTGAGAACGTCTTAATAGAAGGAGAGAGATTATACAGGGAATAAGTTATAGAATATGGAATAATAGAATACAGGAAGAAGATTAAGATAGATAAAAAAATTAAAAAAAAGACAAAAAAAAATTGTGATTAGAATATTAAGCAAAATGTAAAACTATATGTATAGAAGAATAGAGAGGATATGGAATAAGTGATAGAATACAGGAATAAGATTAGATTAGGAGAGATAAAAATACAAAAAAAAAAAAAAAAAATGTATGATTAGAATAATCTAGCCTTAGACTGTATAGGTAGATAGGTAAGGCCATTCCATGTATAGAGTATAAGTGACCTATAAGAGAGATATGTATTACTATGATATATACATGTGACAGGGCCCCATCCAGTGTCATCACTGCAGTGAACCAGGGAGTAGCCGATCGCCAGGACTTGGGGTCAGGAAGGAATTTTCTCCCCCTTATATGGGGGTTATTTTCGCCTTCCTCTGGGTCACACGATTTTATGCAGTAAGTCCTATAAATTATACTGGATGGTTCAAATTATTATTATAATGATTCATTATAGTAATAAAGCTTTTAGTTTAATTTATTCATTGTGTCTGTGACTTCTTTACTGTGTCGTGTCCTCCTTTATAATAACCTCCGAACACTCTGGTGAGATATATATATATATATATATATATATATATATATATATATATATATATATACAGTACATATATACACACACACACATACCCAGACCTCATAGACTCCATAGTAAGAATATTATAGGGGCCCTTTAGCTTCTATCTGATACTTAGATACACATAGGTTACCAGCTATTCATAGAGTCCATGGCCCAAGTAATATCTACCATCACAGGTAGGTCTGCAAGGTTCATGGTCACCGCTCACCTCCCCTTCATGCACACTGATCTCTGTACAGGTCACAGAGCATGCCCACTATTATCTCCCATAGAAGTCAATGAGTCATCTCCTGTCTACAGGTTTCTAAGGTCCCTGCTATAAATGAGGTCTCTGCCTATTAGTAAGGGGCCCGAGTCTGCACCATCCCCAGTACTTTAGGGGAAAACTCAGTGTAATGTCAGACAAGTGACGGAACGTTTGACTTTTTATATTACATATAATATCCCCATAGTATGGATGTGTGTGATATGGGCATGAGGACGACATCTTGGGACAAATATGAAAGAGATCACTGGTTACAGATATGGATCAGGGGTGAGGCAGAGATCTTCAGTCCAACAAGGATGATCCGCTCCTTAGAAAGTTGTGTATCAGGTAATGTCTTCAGGTACAGAGGACTGAGCTACTAGGGTAGATGAAGAGGTAATGAATTATATAACTGTGTATTTGGTGTCACACATAACACTTCCTCAGGCTCATACATAGATTACAGAGCTCTCAGAGTGAACAACATAGAAAACACAAAAACCTAAGAGTTCAAAGGGCGGATTACACAGTATTCACACCAGATACAGGTTAAGGCTGGAATCAGTATGAAAAAAAAAAAAAAAACACAGGACTACACGGACCTCTCCATATTATACACAGGACCACACCGACCCCTCCGTGTTATACACAGGACCACACCGACCCCTCCGTGTTATACACAGAACTACTACACTGACCCCTCCGTATTATACACAGGACTACACTGACCCCTCCGTATTATACACAGGACTACACTGACCCCTCCGTATTATACACAGGACTACTACACTGACCCCCCATACCCACCACTCACCCACCCGAGATCTGGCGGCAAGCACACAGACCCCATTATAATCTATGGGGTCCGTGTGCTTTTACTGCACAACACTTGAAGTTGCGTTCGGTATTCCATTTTGGGGGTCCCCAAGCAGACTCCCCCGGAGGGAATACCACCGAAGGGTCAGTATATAGCAACAAAAGTAAAATAGCTACCTCAGTATATGGCAGCGTCTTCTTAGTGGTGTCTTAATCAGACGGCGGCATTATTAGGCAGAGGTGGCGGTGGTGTTATCAGGCGTGAGCTCAGTGGGGTCGGGTGAAGGAAGTGGCGTTA
Organism: Leptodactylus fuscus; assembly: GCF_031893055.1. Taxonomy (NCBI): domain Eukaryota; kingdom Metazoa; phylum Chordata; class Amphibia; order Anura; family Leptodactylidae; genus Leptodactylus; species Leptodactylus fuscus. The sequence continues at coordinate 21,709,237 of NC_134271.1, read as the reverse complement.
TCAGGCGGCAGCATTAAAAGGTAGAGATAGAGATGGTGGTGGTGTTAGGCGCAGTTATCGGTGATATTATCAGGCGGCATTATTAGGCAGTAATTTAATACTAAGGAGCGCTCTACCCTGTACAGACATATACAGGAGGCTATGTAGGCTGTAACTGTGACAGGACCTTTGGAGGACTGAAAGGTCCTCCAGTCACTGCAACAGGAAGAGAAGAAACAGCCTGAGGAGGTGAAGTCTGAGGTGAAGGGGCCAATTCTGACCTAAATACTCCACAGTACCACTTCCATCGCCATTACCCTGTATAGACACTGCACAGCACCACTTCCTTTCCTATATATGGTTTGTTTTCTTATCTATTGTGGGGTCTGGTTTTATCTGAGATCTAGGCCTCTAGGGGGCAGTGTAGTAGTCCTGTGTATAATACAGAGGGGTCAGTGTAGTAGTCCTGTGTATAATATGGAGGGGTCAGTGTAGTCCTGTGTATAATACGGAGGGGTCAGTGTAGTCCTGTGTATAATATGGAGGGGTCAGTGTAGTAGTCCTGTGTATAATATGGAGGGGTCAGTGTAGTAGTCCTGTGTATAATACAGAGGGGTCAGTGTAGTAGTCCTGTGTATAATATGGAGGGGTCAGTGTAGTCCTGTGTATAATACGGAGGGGTCAGTGTAGTCCTGTGTATAATATGGAGGGGTCAGTGTAGTAGTCCTGTGTATAATATGGAGGGGTCAGTGTAGTAGTCCTGTGTATAATATGGAGGGGTCAGTGTAGTCCTGTGTATAATACGGAGGGGTCAGTGTAGTCCTGTGTATAATACGGAGGGGTCAGTGTAGTCCTGTGTATAATATGGAGGGGTCAGTGTAGTAGTCCTGTGTATAATATGGAGGGGTCAGTGTAGTAGTCCTGTGTATAATATGGAGGGGTCAGTGTAGTCCTGTGTATAATATGGAGGGGTCAGTGTAGTAGTCCTGTGTATAATATGGAGGGGTCAGTGTAGTAGTCCTGTGTATAATATGGAGGGGTCAGTGTAGTAGTCCTGTGTATAATATAGAGGGGTCAGTGTAGTAGTCCTGTGTATAATATGGAGGGGTCAGTGTAGTAGGCCTGTGTATAATATGGAGGGGTCAGTGTAGTAGTCCTGTGTATAATATGGAGGGGTCAGTGTAGTAGTCCTGTGTATAATATGGAGGGGTCAGTGTAGTAGTCCTGTGTATAATATGGAGGGGTCAGTGTAGTAGTCCTGTGTATAATATGGAGGGGTCAGTGTAGTCCTGTGTATAATATGGAGGGGTCAGTGTAGTAGTCCTGTGTATAATATGGAGGGGTCAGTGTAGTAGTCCTGTGTATAATATGGAGGGGTCAGTGTAGTCCTGTGTATAATATGGAGGGGTCAGTGTAGTCCTGTGTATAATATGGAGGGGTCAGTGTAGTAGTCCTGTGTATAATATGGAGGGGTCAGTGTAGTCCTGTGTATAACATGGAGGGGTCAGTGTAGTAGTCCTGTGTATAATATGGAGTAGTCCTGTGTATAATATGGAGGGGTCAGTGTAGTAGTCCTGTGTATAATATGGAGGGGTCAGTGTAGTAGTCCTGTGTATAACATGGAGGGGTCAGTGTAGTCCTGTGTATAACATGGAGGGGTCAGTGTAGTAGTCCTGTGTATAATATGGAGTAGTCCTGTGTATAATATGGAGGGGTCAGTGTAGTAGTCCTGTGTATAATATGGAGGGGTCAGTGTAGTAGTCCTGTGTATAATATGGAGGGGTCAGTGTAGTCCTGTGTATAATATGGAGGGGTCAGTGTAGTCCTGTGTATAATACGGAGGGGTCAGTGTAGTCCTGTGTATAATATGGAGGGGTCAGTGTAGTAGTCCTGTGTATAATATGGAGGGGTCAGTGTAGTCCTGTGTATAATATGGAGGGGTCAGTGTAGTAGTCCTGTGTATAACATGGAGGGGTCAGTGTAGTCCTGTGTATAATATGGAGTAGTCCTGTGTATAATACGGAGGGGTCAGTGTAGTCCTGTGTATAATATGGAGGGGTCAGTGTAGTCCTGTGTATAATATGGAGGGGTCAGTGTAGTCCTGTGTATAATATGGAGGGGTCAGTGTAGTCCTGTGTATAATATGGAGGGGTCAGTGTAGTCCTGTGTATAACATGGAGGGGTCAGTGTAGTAGTCCTGTGTATAATATGGAGGGGTCAGTGTAGTAGTCCTGTGTATAATATGGAGGGGTCAGTGTAGTCCTGTGTATAATATGGAGGGGTCAGTGTAGTAGTCCTGTGTATAATATGGAGGGGTCAGTGTAGTCCTGTGTATAATATGGAGGGGTCAGTGTAGTCCTGTGTATAATATGGAGGGGTCAGTGTAGTCCTGTGTATAATATGGAGGGGTCAGTGTAGTCCTGTGTATAATATGGAGGGGTCAGTGTAGCCCTGTGTATAACAGAGGGGTCAGTGTAGTCCTGTGTATAATATGGAGGGGTCAGTGTAGTAGTCCTGTGTATAATATGGAGGGGTCAGTGTAGTCCTGTGTATAATATGGAGGGGTCAGTGTAGTCCTGTGTATAATATGGAGGGGACAGTGTAGTCCTGTGTATAATATGGAGGGGTCAGTGTAGTCCTGTGTATAACAGAGGGGTCAGTGTAGTCCTGTGTATAATATGGAGGGGTCAGTGTAGTAGTCCTGTGTATAATATGGAGGGGTCAGTGTAGTAGTCCTGTGTATAATACGGAGGGGTCAGTGTAGTCCTGTGTATAATACGGAGGGGTCAGTGTGGTCCTGTGTATAATACGGAGGGGTCAGTGTGGTCCTGTGTATAATACAGAGGGGTCAGTGTAGTCCTGTGTATAATATGGAGGGGTCAGTGTAGTAGTCCTGTGTATAATATGGAGGGGTCAGTGTAGTCCTGTGTATAATATGGAGGGGTCAGTGTGGTCCTGTGTATAATATGGAGGGGTCAGTGTAGTAGTCCTGTGTATAACATGGAGGGGTCAGTGTAGTCCTGTGTATAATATGGAGGGGTCAGTGTAGTCCTGTGTATAATAGGGAGGGGCAGTGTAGTCCTGTGTATAATATGGAGGGGTCAGTGTAGTAGTCCTGTGTATAATATGGAGGGGGCAGTGTAGTAGTCCTGTGTATAATATGGAGGGGTCAGTGTAGTCCTGTGTATAATATGGAGGGGTCAGTGTAGTCCTGTGTATAATATGGAGGGGTCAGTGTAGTCCTGTGTATAATATGGAGGGGTCAGTGTAGTAGTCCTGTGTATAATATGGAGGGGTCAGTGTAGTAGTCCTGTGTATAATATAGAGGGGTCAGTGTAGTAGTCCTGTGTATAATATGGAGGGGTCAGTGTAGTAGGCCTGTGTATAATATGGAGGGGTCAGTGTAGTAGGCCTGTGTATAATATGGAGGGGTCAGTGTAGTAGTCCTGTGTATAATATGGAGGGGTCAGTGTAGTAGTCCTGTGTATAATATGGAGGGGTCAGTGTAGTCCTGTGTATAATATGGAGGGGTCAGTGTAGTAGTCCTGTGTATAATATGGAGGGGTCAGTGTAGTCCTGTGTATAATATGGAGGGGTCAGTGTAGTCCTGTGTATAACATGGAGGGGTCAGTGTAGTCCTGTGTATAACATGGAGGGGTCAGTGTAGTCCTGTGTATAACATGGAGGGGTCAGTGTAGTAGTCCTGTGTATAATATGGAGGGGTCAGTGTAGTAGTCCTGTGTATAATATGGAGGGGTCAGTGTAGTAGTCCTGTGTATAATATGGAGGGGTCAGTGTAGTAGTCCTGTGTATAATATGGAGGGGTCAGTGTAGTCCTGTGTATAATATGGAGGGGTCAGTGTAGTCCTGTGTATAATACGGAGGGGTCAGTGTAGTCCTGTGTATGATATGGAGGGGTCAGTGTAGTAGTCCTGTGTATAATATGGAGGGGTCAGTGTAGTCCTGTGTATAATATGGAGGGGTCAGTGTAGTCCTGTGTATAATATGGAGGGGTCAGTGTAGTCCTGTGTATAATATGGAGGGGTCAGTGTAGCCCTGTGTATAACAGAGGGGTCAGTGTAGTCCTGTGTATAATATGGAGGGGTCAGTGTAATAGTCCTGTGTATAATATGGAGGGGTCAGTGTAGTCCTGTGTATAATATGGAGGGGTCAGTGTAGTCCTGTGTATAATATGGAGGGGACAGTGTAGTCCTGTGTATAATATGGAGGGGTCAGTGTAGTCCTGTGTATAACAGAGGGGTCAGTGTAGTCCTGTGTATAATATGGAGGGGTCAGTGTAGTAGTCCTGTGTATAATATGGAGGGGTCAGTGTAGTAGTCCTGTGTATAATATGGAGGGGTCAGTGTAGTAGTCCTGTGTATAATACGGAGGGGTCAGTGTAGTCCTGTGTATAATACGGAGGGGTCAGTGTGGTCCTGTGTATAATACGGAGGGGTCAGTGTGGTCCTGTGTATAATACAGAGGGGTCAGTGTAGTCCTGTGTATAATACGGAGGGGTCAGTGTAGTAGTCCTGTGTATAATATGGAGGGGTCAGTGTAGTCCTGTGTATAATATGGAGGGGTCAGTGTGGTCCTGTGTATAATATGGAGGGGTCAGTGTAGTAGTCCTGTGTATAACATGGAGGGGTCAGTGTAGTCCTGTGTATAACATGGAGGGGTCAGTGTAGTCCTGTGTATAATAGGGAGGGGCAGTGTAGTCCTGTGTATAATATGGAGGGGTCAGTGTAGTAGTCCTGTGTATAATATGGAGGGGGCAGTGTAGTAGTCCTGTGTATAATATGGAGGGGTCAGTGTAGTCCTGTGTATAATATGGAGGGGTCAGTGTAGTCCTGTGTATAATATGGAGGGGTCAGTGTAGTCCTGTGTATAATATGGAGGGGTCAGTGTAGTAGTCCTGTGTATAATATAGAGGGGTCAGTGTAGTAGTCCTGTGTATAATATGGAGGGGTCAGTGTAGTAGGCCTGTGTATAATATGGAGGGGTCAGTGTAGTAGGCTTGTGTATAATATGGAGGGGTCAGTGTAGTAGGCCTGTGTATAATATGGAGGGGTCAGTGTAGTAGTCCTGTGTATAATATGGAGGGGTCAGTGTAGTCCTGTGTATAATACGGAGGGGTCAGTGTAGTCCTGTGTATAATATGGAGGGGTCAGTGTAGTCCTGTGTATAATATGGAGTAGTCCTGTGTATAATATGGAGGGGTCAGTGTAGTAGTCCTGTGTATAATATGGAGGGGTCAGTGTAGTAGTCCTGTGTATAATATGGAGGGGTCAGTGTAGTCCTGTGTATAATATGGAGGGGTCAGTGTAGTAGTCCTGTGTATAATATGGAGGGGTCAGTGTAGTCCTGTGTATAATATGGAGGGGTCAGTGTAGTCCTGTGTATAACATGGAGGGGTCAGTGTAGTCCTGTGTATAACATGGAGGGGTCAGTGTAGTCCTGTGTATAACATGGAGGGGTCAGTGTAGTAGTCCTGTGTATAATATGGAGGGGTCAGTGTAGTAGTCCTGTGTATAATATGGAGGGGTCAGTGTAGTAGTCCTGTGTATAATATGGAGGGGTCAGTGTAGTAGTCCTGTGTATAATACGGAGGGGTCAGTGTAGTCCTGTGTATAATATGGAGGGGTCAGTGTAGTCCTGTGTATAATACGGAGGGGTCAGTGTAGTCCTGTGTATGATATGGAGGGGTCAGTGTAGTAGTCCTGTGTATAATATGGAGGGGTCAGTGTAGTAGTCCTGTGTATAATATGGAGGGGTCAGTGTAGTAGTCCTGTGTATAATATGGAGGGGTCAGTGTAGTAGTCCTGTGTATAATATGGAGGGGTCAGTGTAGTAGTCCTGTGTATAATATGGAGGGGTCAGTGTAGTAGTCCTGTGTATAATATGGAGTAGTCCTGTGTATAATATGGAGGGGTCAGTGTAGTAGTCCTGTGTATAATATGGAGGGGTCAGTGTAGTAGTCCTGTGTATAATATGGAGGGGTCAGTGTAGTAGTCCTGTGTATAATATGGAGGGGTCAGTGTAGTAGTCCTGTGTATAATATGGAGGGGTCAGTGTAGTCCTGTGTATAATATGGAGGGGTCAGTGTGGTCCTGTGTATAATATGGAGGGGTCAGTGTAGTAGTCCTGTGTATAATATGGAGGGGTCAGTGTGGTCCTGTGTATAATATGGAGGGGTCAGTGTAGTAGTCCTGTGTATAATATGGAGGGGTCAGTGTAGTAGTCCTGTGTATAATATGGAGGGGTCAGTGTAGTAGTCCTGTGTATAATATGGAGGGGTCAGTGTAGTCCTGTGTATAATATGGAGGGGTCAGTGTAGTAGTCCTGTGTATAATATGGAGGGGTCAGTGTAGTAGTCCTGTGTATAATATGGAGGGGTCAGTGTGGTCCTGTGTATAACATGGAGGGGTCAGTGTAGTAGTCCTGTGTATAACATGGAGGGGTCAGTGTAGTCCTGTGTATAACATGGAGGGGTCAGTGTAGTCCTGTGTATAATATGGAGGGGGCAGTGTAGTCCTGTGTATAATATGGAGGGGTCAGTGTAGTCCTGTGTATAATATGGAGGGGTCAGTGTAGTCCTGTGTATAATATGGAGGGGTCAATGTAGTCCTGTGTATAATATGGAGGGGTCAGTGTAGTCCTGTGTATAATATGGAGGGGTCAGTGTAGTCCTGTGTATAATATGGAGGGGTCAGTGTAGTAGTCCTGTGTCTAATATGGAGGGGTCAGTGTAGTAGTCCTGTGTCTAATATGGAGGGGTCAGTGTAGTAGTCCTGTGTATAATATGGAGGGGTCAGTGTAGTAGTCCTGTGTATAATATGGAGGGGTCAGTGTAGTAGTCCTGTGTATAATATGGAGGGGTCAGTGTAGTAGTCCTGTGTATAACATGGAGGGGTCAGTGTAGTCCTGTGTATAACATGGAGGGGTCAGTGTAGTCCTGTGTATAATATGGAGGGGGCAGTGTAGTCCTGTGTATAATATGGAGGGGGCAGTGTAGTCCTGTGTATAATATGGAGGGGGCAGTGTAGTAGTCCTGTGTATAACATGGAGGGGTCAGTGTAGTCCTGTGTATAACATGGAGGGGTCAGTGTAGTCCTGTGTATAATATGGAGGGGGCAGTGTAGTCCTGTGTATAATATGGAGGGGTCAGTGTAGTCCTGTGTATAATATGGAGGGGTCAGTGTAGTCCTGTGTATGATATGGAGGGGTCAGTGTAGTAGTCCTGTGTATAATATGGAGGGGTCAGTGTAGTCCTGTGTATAATATGGAGGGGTCAGTGTAGTAGTCCTGTGTATAATATGGAGGGGTCAGTGTAGTAGGCCTGTGTATAATATGGAGGGGTCAGTGTAGTAGTCCTGTGTATAACATGGAGGGGTCAGTGTAGTCCTGTGTATAACATGGAGGGGTCAGTGTAGTCCTGTGTATAATATGGAGGGGTCAGTGTAGTAGGCCTGTGTATAATATGGAGGGGTCAGTGTAGTAGGCCTGTGTATAATATGGAGGGGTCAGTGTAGTAGTCCTGTGTATAATATGGAGGGGTCAGTGTAGTCCTGTGTATAATACGGAGGGGTCAGTGTAGTCCTGTGTATAATATGGAGGGGGCAGTGTAGTCCTGTGTATAATATGGAGGGGTCAGTGTAGTCCTGTGTATAACATGGAGGGGTCAGTGTAGTCCTGTGTATAACATGGAGGGGTCAGTGTAGTCCTGTGTATAATATGGAGGGGTCAGTGTAGTCCTGTGTATAACATGGAGGGGTCAGTGTAGTCCTGTGTATAATATGGAGGGGTCAGTGTAGTCCTGTGTATAATATGGAGGGTTGTATTGTTTAGGGATCCCAACATTTTCTTTGGACTACATTACACGGCATGCTGCACTATTTTGTACATAAAGTACGTATAATAATAAGATAAAAAGAATTAACTAATAGAAGTTTGGGTTTCGCCTCCTACAAATGAATATTAAGTAACCGCAGCGTACAAAATTTGGAGGCCGAGGGGAGGGGCAGTAAATAATAATCCCTTATTCTCTCCTTCTTCTCCTCGGCTCCCCGGCAGGTTTCTTTCTCCGCCATCTTCGGGCTTCTTCCATCCTCCTCGGCGATGTGATTGGGCCTCAGCAGTCACATGGGGCGCGTTGATATTGTAACATCATATGAATTAATTATGTTTTATTTATTCAATGATTTAATTGACACTTGGATTTATTTTTATATATTTATTTATTGAATTATTTGTTTATTTTTGTATATTTTATATTTTGCTTTATTTCTTTTTTTAGCATATGCATTTTTTTCCATACTAATTCCAGTCGAAGGGGGAGTTCACACAGAGTAATGTGCCGTGTGATGTGGCACGTATACGCCGTGTGAGACTTTGCGGGCCGTATAAGCTCCCATTGATTTCAATGGGAGCGTGGATCGTAAATGCCGTGTTATTTTGCGGTCGCAAAATAACGCAGCGTTTACGATCCACGCTCCCATTGAAATCAATGGGAGCGTATACGGCCAGCAAAATCTCACACGGCGTATACGTGCCAGGTCATGCGGCACGTTACTCCATGTGAACTCCCCCTTAACATGTATCTGGTGTGAATACTGTGTAAAATGTGCAGTAGTAACGCCCTTTGAACTCTTAGGGTAAGTTCAAACAGGGTTTTTTTTTGGACCGGTACCTGAGGCAGAGGCTGCCTCAGGTTCCGGTCCAAAAAACGTGAAGCTGCGACTGAAAGCCGGTGCACTGCGTCAGCATCCAGCCATACACTCCGCTTCAGATTAGGCCCAATGAATGTGCCTAGTCCGGAGGAGGGGTGTCTTCAGGCCGAATCACAAGGCGAAACAGCCTGAAGAATAAGCATGTCGCATGTCGCTTTTTTGGAAGCCGGAAGAAACGGCTGCTGGAAAGAAACTCCTGAGTGGCCCCCATTGATTTCAATGGGAACCGTCTTTTTGGTCAGGATTTTGAGTCAGATAATCACCAGAGTGTTCGGAGGTTATTATAAAGGAGGACACCACACAGTAAAGAAGTCACGGACACAATGAATAGATTAAACTAGAAGCTTTATTACTATAATGAATCATTATAATAATAATTTGAACCATCCAGTATAATTTATAGGATTTCTGCATAAAATCGTGTGAACCAGAGGAAGGCGAAAATAACCCCCATATAAGGGGGAGAAAATTCCTTCCTGACCCCAAGTCCTGGCGATCGGCTACTCCCTGGTTCACTGCAGTGATGACACTGGATGGGGCCCTGTCACATGTATATATCATAGTAATACATATCTATCTTATAGGTCACTTATACTCTATACATGGAATGGCCTTACCTATCTACCTATACAGTCTAAGGCTAGATTATTCTCATCATACATTTTTATTTATTTTTTTGTATTTTTATCTCTCCTAATCTAATCTTATTCCTGTATTCTATCACTTATTCCATATCCTCTCTATTCTTCTATACATATAGTTTTACATTTTGCTTATTATTCTAATCATACATTTTTTTTGTATTTTTTTAATTTTTTTTCCCTATCTTAATCTTCTCCCTGTATTATATTATTCCATATTCTATAACTTATTCCCTGTATAATCTCTCTCCTTCTATTTATGACGTTCTCACTTCTCATCCTCTCCCCATTACTATTCCTACACTAACCTTATATACATTCTGTATTCTACCTATTATACACACATATACATCTGGTCTTATACATTTCTATTACAGCTATACTAGTTCCTATGGTATATACCTTATTCTATATTTAGTCTCTATCATTCTATATTGGGGTGAGTTCACATAGAGATTTAGGTCGCAGGAATTTGAGGCAGAATCCGCCTAAAAATAATATCCTCCTATTCATTTCAATAGGAGTCCGGAGCAGAATTTTTCCTCAAACTGATTTTTTTTTTTTAGCTGGAGGAGTAAAATAAAGTGATAGAACCGATTTTCTGCCTTGAAAAAACTATTAGAAATCAATGGGAGGTGGAAAAATACTTTTTTTTTTTCTGTGTTTTTTTTTTTAAAGTGAACTTTCTAGGCCCATATAGTTTACAGGTAAGATACAGAGGCAAAAAATCTTTCCTAATTCCAGTATCAGATCTTATCAGCCTGAATAAATGTCTGTGTGACCTTCCCCTTACATTATATCCTACTTATTATATATATACCGTATTTTTCGGACTATAAGACGCACCCAGGTTTTAGAGGAGGAAAATAGGGGAAAAAAATTTTGAAGCAAAAAATGGTAAAATATTTAATATATGGGAGTTGTAGTTTTGCAACAGCTGCAAGGCCACATTGACAGGTGACCCTGCAGCTGTACGGGGACGCATAGAGTGTTTTTTTTTTTGCGGGGCCAGAAGTACTTTTTAGTTATACCATTTTGGGGACTATCTATTTCTTAGATCCCCTTGTATTGAAAAAAAAAACGGTGGTTTATGATATATGATTTTCTTCTTTTATATATATATTCTAGGGACAGGAGGTGATTTAGAACTTTTATTTATTTCATATTTTTATTATATATTTTTAAAGCTTTTTTTTTTTTTACTCTTTTATTCCCCCCCCGGGGGCTTGAACCTGCGGTCACTTGATTGCAAGTCCCATAGACGGCAATACAACTGTATTGCCGTCTATGGGACATTCTGTCTATTAGTATTACGGCTGGTCATAGACCCAGCTGCAATACTAATACAGCAGTGACAGGCCTGGGAGCCTCATTAGGCTCCCGGCTGTCACCAGAACAGGTTGGCTCCTGCGATATCGCCGCGCAGGAGCCGGCCTGCAACTTCACAGGTATGGGGGGAGAAGGGGCCACCGATACTGACCCGGCATCCGCTGTACTAGAGAGGCGGATGCCGACGAGGAATAGACGCCATCACAGGTGCCGGGGCCTGAGACATCGCTGCGCTCCTCTGCCCTGCATGAAGCCAGCGGCGGGGGGACGGAGGAGCAGAATAGCATCACTCCTGCCGCTGCTGGCTTCATGCAGGGCAGAGGAGCGCAGCGATGTCTCAGGCCCCGGCGTCCATTCCTTGCCGGCATCCGTCTCTCTATTAGAGCGGATGCCAGGCGCCACATTCGGACTATAAGACGCACCCTTCTTTTCCCCCCAAATTTGGGGGAAAAAAAGTGCGCCTTATAGTCCGAAAAATACGGTATATATACTTATACGTTATATAATCTATACTTCTACTTATAATCTCACTTATTCTATAGATTTATACTCATTTCTTTCATTCTTCTGCTATTTCTTCTGACTAATCCTATACTAATGTTATTCCTCTTGTATATATCTCTATATATTACCTTATCTATTGTCTATAGGTTTCTAGAATATATTTTTATATTATTATATATTATTTTTATTTTTATTTATTTTATTTTTTTTTACTATTTTCTTATATTTTACTATTATTATTCTACCTTCTTATTCCTGTCTTAGGGTGCATTCACACTACGTTTCCTGAAGCTTATTCTGAACGTAAAACACGTTCAGAATAAGCGGCGTATAAAGCAGCTCCATTCATTTCTATGGGAGCCGGCATACGAGCGCTCCCCATAGAAATGAATGGGCTGCTTCTTTCACTGCGAGCAGTCCCATTGAAGTGAATGGGAAGTGCCGGCGTATACGGAAAGCTCTGCTCATGCCGAGCCGTATACGCCGGCACTTCCCATTCACTTCAATGGGACTGCTCGCAGTGAAAGAAGCAGCCCATTCATTTCTATGGGGAGCGCTCGTATGCCGGCTCCCATAGAGATGAATGGAGCTGCTTTAGACGCCGCTTATTCTGAACGTGTTTTACGTTCAGAATAAACTTCAGGAAACGTAGTGTGAATGCACCCTTAGGCTGCATTCACACTGAGTAACGCTGGCGTTTTTTGTGCTTATTTTTGCACATAGCGCCGCGTATACGGTGCTAACGCGGCGCTATGTGCAAAAATAAGCACAATAAACGCCAGCGTTACTCAGTGTGAATGCAGCCTTAGTCTATAACTTACATATACTGTCTAGCATTGTATCACATACTTACTCCTTATCTTTATCACATTCTTATCTTAAAGGGATTGTCCAGGAATTGGACCAAACACTGGAGACTTGGGGAAATAAAATGAAGAAAGAAAATCCTCCTCCCGTGTCGCTGCCTCTCTGTTATCTGCCGCCAGTGTCTGGTTTTGTGCTGGAGCCCGGACGCCAGAAGACCTACGTCCTAGGTGACGGCTGAGCCCGATCAGTAACCGCAATGGTCGCTGGTAAGGAACCTATGGCGGACGTGAGTGATGTCTCCAGTCCCTCTCCAGTGACCACTAAAGCCACTGAACGGTCTCGGCCGTCATTTGGGCATCAGGGAACCAGCGCAAGATCGGACACTTGTGGAGGACAATGGAGCTCCAGGGACAAGGGATATTTTTGTAACCCTCCTCCGGTCTCCATACAGGTCGCTCCAATTCCTGGACAAGTCCCTTTACCTTATATGTTATTCTATATTATACTTATGTAACTTTTTTTTTTTTTAGATTTTTTTTTATTATAACACTACACTTATCCTTATGTTACTTAGTCTAAACCTTATATGTAACCACTAGCCCTCTATGTTATATACTATACTGTATGCTATGTTTTTTTTTGTTGTTTTTTTTTATACCTTTATTATGACTATACTTACCTATACTTACCTAAATTCTATCCATGAAGGAGGCGATCCTGGCCCTGACTCTGCTGAGGAGCTGTCTGGCTGGAATACAGGACCAGGAGATACAAGATGTCGTCGTCTCCTCCTCCTCTTCTTCTTCTGTCTCCTCCTCCTCCTCCTCTTCTTCTTTTGTCTTCTCTTCCTCCTCAGCCTCTTCTGACTCTGTCGCCTCTGTCTCTGAGGTTTCTTCCTCTGTCTCTGAGGTTTCTTCCATTGTTTCCATCGCTGGTTCCTATAAATAAAATATAATGACAGCTGAATATAAATCCTTTTATTGCAGATGAATGAGAAGATAACTGCTGGATCTCTATGATGTAATATGACTATGTGGTGACATCACTTACATCCTCCTCCTCCGGGATCCTCTCGCCGTCATCCAGCTTCATGTAGATCGGCTGCAATAGATCAGGTAATGGTTAGTTTTCTATTATAGACTCAGATCTTCTGGACTATGGGTCAGATTTATGTTTCCTAGTCTATCATATACAAGGCACTTACCCCGTCCTCAGAGTCTTCATCGTCATCTGTATCCTTGGAGAAGTAAAGAGAGAAAATATCATGTTAAGTATAAGGAGTTCTGGGACTGGATCCAACCAAGTACCACATGTGCATAGAGTCTGTCTGTCCTCCTGGTCCTTACATGAGTTCCCTCTGGGATTACTCTACACTCCACAATATACTGATATTCCTATAACACTGACCCTATTGTATATGGGTGTGATATAGGGACATTATATTGTGGACTGATGTGTACAATGGCCATTGTATGATATTGTCTTCTCCTATATGGGGAGGGGGCAGTGCAGTGGATTTTCTTTATTATTGGATATAGACATGTATGTGACCAATACGAATGATATATAATATTATATCCTATATTACGATGATTTGCTGCTATCACTTACGTAGCTCTTGATGATCCTCAGTCTGCTGAGTCTTGCCTGTTATAAGAATATAGTAATAATAGATTATTACAGTCACTTTCATCTACTGCAGCTCTAGAGAAATCTCTAGAAAATACAGAAATGACAATAACATAACACAAGGGAGTTCCGGATATCTTTGGTTTTCTCCGTAGCAAGTAAGGCTTTGTTCACATCTGTCCCTTACTTCTCAGTGTGTCCCCACCATATGACAGACGTCTTGGTATCTGGGACAGAAAACTATCCCGTGTAACATAACAAGACATCATACCTGTACATACATGTAAGGAAGCTGTAAAAGTACAGACACATGTGAATGAGGTTCTCACCTCCTCCAGGGTGATGTCCATCTCCTCATCGAGGTTCCTGAAGAACTGGAGAGAGACCACATCATGTGTCATACAGGATTATATATTACTGGGGTCACCCATGAGGGGTGTAATGTATCTTTGTGAAGATGATGTGGTGACGCTGCCGTAGTGTAGTGTGGTGTCCGCTGGTGTCACTTACATAGTCCTCGGCGCTCCTCAGGATGTGCTCCATGATGAATAGTGGAGGAGGCTGCAAGAAAACTTCTTCTATTTAGTTGTCCTGAGTCTTTGCACAATTGGCCACAATGACATAAAATCCGGTAACAAAACCTGTTAGAAAGTACAGATAAAAGACACCGACATTGCGGGTAAATCCGGCCAGCAGTGCCGATGCCATCATGGTGGGCACGTCGAAGGTGTCATCATCGTCCTCAGGTCGGCGCTCCATATCTCCGTCCTGGCTGGCTCCTGACCAGAAATATAATATATAAGTGATATAAGGTATGTAGTGTCCATGTAGTGTCCATATCTTCATACTCAGCAGTAAGTTATCCGATATAAGGCTAAGGCCCCACGTGGCGGAAACGCAGCTTTTTTTGTTGCAGATTTTGTTGCGGTTTCTTGAGCCAAAGCCAAGAATGGCTACAAGAGCAATGTGAGATCTACATAAAGTCCTTCTACTTCTGCTTTCTGCTCAATCCATTCTGCGCTTTGGCTCAAAAAAACGCAACAAAATCTGCAACAAAAAACCGCTGCGTTTCCTCCCCGTGGGGCCTTATCCTGAGGCTGGAATACTATTCATGGTCAGGGCGGCCGATGGTAGGATTTGTTCAGCAGATAAATAGTCAGGGCGTCTTGGGCTCCATTTCTTCTCTCTACCTCCAGTATACCGGAACTCTAAATGGCACAGGACAGGTGGCCGTACATTACATATTCCTATTTTTTGAGGTCCAGAATATTGAACTTACGCCCCTGCTGGTGCCCAAAATGTGACCATGGAGTCCAGTAATAGCAGTGGTGTAACTAGGAATGGTGGGGCCCCGTGACAAACTTTTGACATGGGCACCCCCGACCGACCCCCCCCCCCCCACACACACACACACACATTCCTGCGCTCTTTATTATGTCCCATAGTGGCCCCTGCACACATTATTATGTCCCATAGTGGCCCCTGCACACAGTATTATGTCCCATAGTGGCCCCTGCACACAGTATTATACCCCATAGTGGTCCCTGCACACAGTATTATCTCCCATAGTGGCCCCTGCACACAGTATTATGTCCCATAGTGGCCCCTGCACACAGTATTATGTCCCATAGTGGCCCCTGCACACAGTATTATGCCCCCTAGTGGCCCCTACACACATTATTATGTCCCATAGTGGCCCCTGCACACAGTATTATGTCCCATAGTGGCCCCTGCACACAGTATTATGTCCCATAGTGGCCCCTGCACACAGTATTATGTCCCATAGTGGCCCCTGCACACATTATTATGTCCCATAGTGGCCCCTGCACACAGTATTATGTCCCATAGTGGCCCCTGCACACAGTATTATGTCCCATAGTGGCCTCTGCACACAGTATTATGTCCCATAGTGGCCCCTGCACACAGTATTATGTCCCATAGTGGCCCCTGCACACAGTATTATGTCCCATAGTGGCCCCTGCACACAGTATTATCCCCCATAGTGGCCCCTCACACAGTATTATGCCCCCTAGTGGCCCCTACACACATTATTATGTCCCATAGTGGCCCCTGCACACAGTATTATGTCCCCTAGTGGCCCCTGCACACAGTATTATGCCCCTAGTGGTCCCTACACACATTATTTTGCCCCTAGTGGCCCCTGCACACAGTATTATGTCCCATAGTGGCCCCTGCACACAGTATTATGTCCCATAGTGGCCCCTGCACACAGTATTATGTCCCATAGTGGCCCCTGCACACAGTATTATGCCCCATAGTGGCCCCTGCACACAGTATTATGCCCCATAGTGGCCCCTGCACACAGTATTGTGTCTCATAGTGGCCCCTGCGCACAGTATTATGTCCCATAGTGGCCCCTGCACACAGTATTATGTCCCATAGCGGCCCCTGCACACAGTATTATGCCCCATAGCGGCCCCTGCACACAGTATTATGCCCCATAGTGGTCCCTGCACACAGTATTATGCCCCATAGTGGTCCCTGCACACAGTATTATGCCCCATAGTGGCCCCTGCACACAGTATTATGTCCCATAGCGGCCCCTGCACACAGTGTTATGCACCATAGTAGTCCCTGCACACAGTATTATGCCCCATAGTGGCCCCTGCACACAGTATTATGCCCCATAGTGGCCCCTGCACACAGTATTATGCCCCATAGTGGCCCCTGCACACAGTATTGTGTCTCATAGTGGCCCCTGCGCACAGTATTATGTCCCATAGTGGCCCCTGCACACAGTATTATGCCCCATAGTGGCCCCTGCACACAGTATTATGTCCCATAGCGGCCCCTGCACACAGTGTTATGCACCATAGTAGTCCCTGCACACAGTATTATGCCCCATAGTGGCCCCTGCACACAGTATTATGCCCCATAGTGGCCCCTGCACACAGTATTATGCCCCATAGTGGCCCCTGCACACAGTATTATGCCCCATAGTGGCCCCTGCACACAGTATTATGCCCCATAGCGGCCCCTGCACACAGTATTATGTCCCATAGCGGCCCCTGCACACAGTATTATGCCCCATAGCGGACCCTGCACACAGTATTATGTCCCATAGTGGCCCCTGCACACAGTATTATGCCCCATAGTGGCCCCTGCACACAGTATTATGCCCCATAGTGGCCCCTGCACACAGTATTATCCCCCATAGTGGCTCCTGCACACAGTATTATGTCCCATAGCGGCCCCTGCACACAGTATTATGCCCCATAGTGGACCCTGCACACAGTATTATGTCCCCCATAGTGGCCCCTGCACACAGTATTATGCCCCATAGTGGCCCCTGCACACAGTATTATACTCCATAGTGGCCCCTGCACACAGTATTATGTCCCATAGTGGCCCCTGCACACAGTATTATGCCACACTGTGTACAATTATTATACTCAGGGTCTTTTCAGATCCCCGAGTTTAATAATTGTAGACCGAGAGGTGAAAACAACATAAAAAACAATGTTACTTACCTATCCCCGGCTCTGCTGCAGTTCTCGGTGGTGTCGGCTATCTTCATTGATGTCCGGGACGTCCCATGACCCGGGATGCAGGCCCCAGTAACATGACATCAGGGAGAGTCACAGAAGTAGGCCCGAACCTGCCCAGAGAGGTAAGTAACACGGCTTTTTATGTTACCTTACCTCCGCTGGACCTCCAATCTTTATTCTCGGGAATCTGAACAGACCCCTGAGTATAATAATGATGTTTCTGGGGCCACTACCAGGATTGATAAGTAAATAGGGCCCTGTTATCGGCCTGTTAAGAAAAAGCAAAAAATTGCAGCGGTGGCTGTCGCCGGGCCCCTAATGTCCCGGGCCCTGTGGCAGCCGCTACCCCTGATACCCCGGTAGTTACGCCCCTGAGTGATCGGCTGCAGCAGACCATTCCCACTTTTGCTATGGGGCTTCACAGTTCCTTGTTACACCCCTACAGATAACATCCCACTGCAACCAGTTTAATACAATAAACGCCATAGTCATCATTGTCTGCGGCTCCTCTGGAGTGTAACAGCGGGAGGACGGGGTCATTGCTTTCTTTCCCATCCCCCGTGACAATATAAATCAATCTACTGTATATGTACATCAAAGTGGTTCTATAATGTGACTTCTCCCATAGAAAACAAGCCCCTATGTGGGCTACACTGTAATAGTTAGGTCTCTTTCAATGCAAGAAAAAAAAAAAAAATTATTAACAAAAAAACTTTTTTGCACAGAAGTAAAACCTAGAAGAACTAGACATATTTGGTATCGCTGTAATCGGACCCAACCATAGAATAAAGGTGACCTGTTATTTATACCATATGGTGGACGGGGTAACTATAGGTAAATAAACAATGAATCCCCAATAGTGAGACCCCCCCCTAGTGATCTGATACTTAGATCCATCCTGAGAACAGGGAATACTAATTTTTTTGTGGCAAAACCTCTTTAAGAGCCAGTTCAGATTATACTTTGCCAATAATTATACAGTTATATTGTAATCTAATGTTCCAGGTAGTGCCCAGTCCATGCCCACCGCATGCCAGTCACATCATCACATTGTAGTCAATTAATAGACAACATTGAAAACTTCTCTCATTTACCTGTTCTCTGTTCCCAAGATGGCCACTGATGGAGGGGGGGTATGTGCCCAAATCTGTCCATCAGTGCCCGCCTATTGACTAACACTGGGCCTGGTGTTGTGTCTGTGCTATTACCTATGTGTAATGGACAGGTCTATAGTGGCCAACCTCTATACAGAATGAAATAAACCCGTCACCTTCCCCCTCTGCCTATATACTCTGTACTGTGATGTATTGTCCCATGTGTAGTGTATATAATGTGTGAACAAGGACTTACCAATCGGTGCGGTATAACCTGCAAGAAAAATGAGACAAACGCACACAAAGACTCACAGACACACACAGAACAGCAGACAATACACAACAAGTAACAGTAATAGGCCTAGGCGGCTCCGAAATAGTATAATCCAAAGGGCTTCTTGTAAGATACAAGTCGCTGCCAAACTCCAACTACTCTGACTGGCAGTTGGGCAGAAGCTTCACATCACATTCTGTGCGGGTGCCGGGACTGACCAATCACAGGCCGGCCTCATGCCAGTCACATGGTCACTGCAACCGGGTGCTCGGACAGGATTTTTTTTTTTTTTTTTTTTATAAATTCTTTATTTATGAAAGCAAGGTCACATAAAGAGGAAATAAAGGATATATGAATCCAAAACAAACACATAGCAAAACACGGGGGACCCGACCATAAGCGGGGTCGCCCGACAAAATCAGAGGCCAAACTTCACCACAACCAACAATACGGGGGAGGAGGGGCCAACACAGAGTCAATACAAAAAATGAGGGAGAGTAAAAAAAGGGGGGGGACAACAAAGCGGGAGAAAAACCGCCTGAGGAGGAGGGGGGGGGGACGAGAGGTAGACAAGGGGGGGGAAGGGGGGAGGGGAAAGAGAAACAGAGGGAAGTCAACAGAGAGGAGAAAGAAATAGAAAAGAAGGGGAAGAGAAAAAGAGAGGGGGGTAGGGGGGGGGGGGGAGGAGTCCCGGGAAACACCCACTCCAAGACCTCACCCACTGCCCACAATGGACCTGTATTGGTCAGAGCCCTGGAAAAGGATCCAAGGAGTCCAAGCTCCAAGGAAGGCGTCATAGGCATCACGCAAGGACGCCGTGAGATCCTCCATAGCTTGGAGGTCCTCCACCTTGCGAACCCAATGGCAAAGAGACGGGGGATGAGGGGACTTCCACAAGGCCGGGATGCAGGCCCTAGCTGCGTTAATCAGGTGCCTAAAAGCTGACTTCCGGTAGGCCTTGCGGGCGACCTCAGACAAGTGAAGGAGGAAGCAGGCCGGGGAGTTAGGCAGGTCGATCTGAAAGATCTGGGAAGTCAAGCGATGAACACCATCCCAGAACTCCCTCAGAGCTGGGCAGCTCCAGAAAACATGGAGGAGCGTCCCCTCCTCCGAACCACACCGCCAGCAAAGAGGAGAGGCAGACGAGAAAAATTTATGTAGAAGGGAAGGGACATGGTACCACCTGGTAAGGATCTTGTAGCCCGCCTCTTGGTATTTGCAGGCCAATGAACTTTTGTGAGCGAGCTCCAAGATTCTAGAGCAGTCCGCATCCGAGAAGGAGAGGTTAAGATCCGCCTCCCACTTGGAGAGGAAAGAGGGTCTGTGGTTCGGAGGAGGGGAGACCAAAAGGGCATAAAACTCCGACAGGGAGTGACGTTGAAGAGCAGAGCCAACACAGGCTTTCTCAAAGACCGTAAGAGATCTATCAAAGGAGGTCGAGTCGGCGAAGGAGGAGAGAAAATGGGTAAGCTGCAGACCTCCCCAGGGCCCCAGAGAAGGGAGAGCCAAGTCCAATTGAATGTCACTCAGGGGGTGCCATTGACCATTGGCCCGGAAATGGAACACCCTCTGCACCCCAGCCCTCAACCATGATCGAAAAGGGCCTGGAGAAAGCCCCGGAGGGAAAGACGGAGAGCCCAAAACAGGAAGGAGGGGGGAAGGAGAGGGAGAAAGGCCGTCCTTGCGAAAGAGCAGTCGACACACCCGAAGGGTAGGTCCAATCGTGGGGTGAGAGGCGAGGGCAGGGGCAGGGACCGAGTCAAGCCAGGGGAGCAGATGCAACGGGACATGGGAAAAGGAACCCTCCAAAGATATCCACTGCTTGAAGGGAGAGTGACGGCACCAGTCAAGGACCCTGTGCAAAAGGGCAGCCTCATAGTAGCGGCGAGGATCCGGAAGACCCAGGCCGCCCCGAGTCTTTGGGAGCGTCAGGATGGTACGCGCCAGCCTGGCACGCTTACCCTGCCAAACAAACCGAATCAGATCCGAGTACAGCGATTTGAAGAAACTAGGAGGAATATGGACGGGCAAGGTTTGTAGCAAATACAGAAATCTGGGCATGACATTCATTTTATAGATGGCACATCGGCCGAACCAAGTATAAGTGCCCCTGGACCACTTTTTCAGATCAAGGCGGACCGTCCTAAGAAGCGGCAGATAATTAAGAGAGAAGAGTTCGTCAAGGGAACTAGGGATCCAAACACCGAGATATTTTATGGCAGTGTGAGACCAACGGAAAGGGAAAGCAAGGGCAAGAGATGCCCTGAGGCCCGGGGGGAGCGAGACGTCAAGCGCCTCCGATTTTTGGAAATTAATTTTAAAATTAGCCAAACGGGAGAACACCTCCAACTCCGACATCAGGACCGGAAGCGAGGCCGAAGGGTCGCGCAGAAAGAACAAAAGATCGTCTGCATAAGCCGCTATTTTCACATGTCTGCCCCCCATCTCAACACCTAATAAGGCAGGGTTAGCTCTGAGTGTCCGGAGAAGGGGCTCCAGAGTGAGGACAAAAATCAAGGGGGAGAGCGGACAGCCCTGGCGAGTGCCATTTCGGATCGGAAAAGGGGAGGACAAGAACCCATTGACTCTCGTGGAAGCGGAGGGGTCAGTATACAATGAGGAAATCCAAGTCTTCATAGAGGGGCCAAGGCCAATATGGTCCAGCACCGCGAAGAGGAAGGGCCAACCTACCCGGTCAAATGCCTTCTCCGCATCAGTGGAGAGAAGACATAGCGGGCGATTGCGGGAGCGGGCGAAATGAACAACATTAAGGACCTTAACAGTATTGTCTCTGGCCTCTCTAGAGGGGATAAAACCAACCTGGTCCGAATCCACTAGGTCAAGAAGGAGGGGAGCCAAGCGCGTGGCCAGGACCTTGGAAAAAACCTTTAGATCAACATTAAGGAGGGAGATGGGTCTATAGCTGGAGCACAAGGAGGGGTCCTTACCCTCCTTATGTATGACCGTGATGTGGGCCCTGGTCATGTCTGGGGGTAATGGCGCACCATCAGAAACCGCATTAATGGCACCCGTCAGGGGGCCCAAGAGCAAAGGCGCAAACTTTTTATAGTAAGCGGCGGGGAAGCCATCCGGGCCGGGGGCCTTACTAGGCTGCATAGAACCAAGGGCCTGCGCAACCTCCTCACCAGAAATAGGGGCTTCCAGGGACGCCAGCACTTCCTCCGAAAGACGAGGTAGACCCGATTCACGTATGTACCTATCAATCAACGGGAGGACCGGGGGACACGAAGGAACCTCGGAGTGGGGAGATAAATTATAGAGGCGCCGGTAGAAGTTAGCAAACTCCTCCGCGATGCGATTCGGATCCGTGAGGCGCGTACCCGAGGGCCCAGCGACGAGGGGGACAAAGTTACGCGAGCGTTGTTCCCGAAGGGAACGGGCTAACGTTCTGCTGCACTTGTTACCGTACTCATAAAAATGTCGGCGCCCCCTAGCTAAGAGGCGACGGGTGCGAACGTCGAGTCTTCGGACAGGATTTCTATGGATATACAACTCATATATATATATATATATATACTGCTGCATATTACTGGTGGAATGGTAGACTAGTCATCCATCTTGGTTTTCCTACAATGGGGATCTTTATTGTGTGGCCTCCTGCCACGTTTTCATTGCCTTTTCTGGCAAGACGTGGCTGGAGGCTTCTAAGAAAGACGCATTGGTAATAGACTCAGATTGACTACAATGAAGACATATTGGAGGACTTTTCCCACAATGATCCCACCACAGCTGGTCTGAGACATGTGTGGCCCGGGCTCAGCTCCTAAGCTTGCAGCGCACATCCCCCGTACATGTATCTGTATAATAAACTCGGTTCTGCTAATATTTGGTTTCTGTGCTTAGTTCTTGTACCGGGGAGGTTGCGGTGGTTTGCAGATATGTCCAAGTGGCCACTATGTGAAGTATGTCAGTGTTACATAAATACCGCACAGGAAACATTCAGTGACTTACAGGTGTAACATAGACATCATTTTTTCCGGGAACCCAAGCCATATTTTCCGTATGTACACAAAGTCCCCATCTGGCTGCTACCCCAATTCTAGAATATATAATAAAATAATATAATATAATATAAAGTCCTCTGTGTGTTCAGTGGGGACACAACACCCGGGATCCCTGCTGATCAGCTGCTTGAAGGACCACAAGGCTCGTGTGCCCTTCTTTGATCCGTAGCGGTCATGCAATGTCACTCCAGCCATATCATATACGCTTTTATGATCCGAGGCTGTAAATACATCACAGTCACCAAACAGCAGACATTGTGCAATGTAAACAATGAACCAGTCCCTGCGCTTACACATGTGCCATGGTCCCGTCAAGAAGCTAATCGGCAGTGGTCTTAGGTGCCGGACCCCCACTGATCTCTTATTGATAACCGATCCTAAGGATAGATCAGGATCATATCACATCTGCCAGGCTGTTCTACTCTGAGACCAAAGTGATAGGACATGAACCATAAACATTATATGGTCGCCAACCCAGCAGAAATGGGCTAGTATGGCCAACAGTAATCTAATGTATGACCGGCCACATGGCTCACTATGACCCAAAGAGTCCCAGACTCCTGACCGGATTCAGGCCAGTAAGTCTGGCTGATATACAGACCGGTATATCTGACCTAGTGTTCATGGAGCCTGGTGTCACCCATAGTCGAGGGGTTTATTTTTGCCTTGTTCAGATGCTAAGAAGGCAATGGCAGCAAAGCCAAATCTGATGCAACCTTTGTGTTCGCTCCCTGTCCGCAGGTAACCGCTGTTTTAGCAGACGGGCTCTCTGCCGGCAGATCCGAACTCAAGTGTGAACCTAGCCTTAGGATTCATCTGGGACAAAAGACAAGACGATATTGTAAAGTAAGTGCTTTTATTTCAGGGCAGAAAAACAAAATCTAGCTGGCTAAACAAAAATAAATGCTACATAATAATGATACAATATCTTTAGTTTTTAACATTATTCTTCATAGCAAAGTGAAATCTCCTCTGTCTAGGTTAAACGTCTCCGTCTCAGGGAGCGCTTAGCCCGGATAGGGGTCTGGTCTCCATCTGTTTTCCCATGTCCGCAGTCTGTACTGATGCAGTCACATCTCTCTACATCTATGTACTCGTGATCCACTTCGGTGCCGTCCGAACATTTCAGCTTGATGCTCTTCTGACTGGTCTGCACTTCCTGGCAGCAGGTACATTTGTGTGACATGGCTCTGGCTTCTGCAGAATACCTACAATATGGAGGAGAGATCCGGGTATCAGATTCATCATTATGATATAAAGCGGTTTTTATGACTGTAGGGTGATATATAAAAGTGTGCAAGATAAAGTCACCTCCAGGAATGGCGAAAGCACCCAGTGCCTCATGTTTTCGTCTTTCTGAGATGTGAAAAGGCAAAAAACTAATGTAAAAAGTGCAGTAACATCTCCGGACAGAAATGTTAGACTTTGGACAGGAACAAGGACCAAGGGTTCGTAGAAGGAGATCCACGCTCTCTGGTTGTGAAGGCAAGACATAGGCCAAGGGTTACAGTGGAAAAACCCTTTATTGAGGTAAGTTTTAGAACAGAACGGCACGACGCGTTTCAGGCTGTAAACAAGCCCTTTATCAAGTGCAAAGTAACAGGTCCCGTCGGGCAAGATGCGTGGGAATGTTAGACTTGAGATGCTCCAAATTTAGCAAATATTTGATAAATTTGGCACAAATTACTCCAAAGCAGACGCCATCAAAATTGACTTAAAGGGCTAGTTCACTCGTGGGTTGGAATGGTGGATTTTGGTACTGATTGTGACGCAGGAAGACGCGTCACAATAGGGCCAAAATGCATTTGCCACAACTGTCGCGGCTTCCGACAGTCACGGCTTCCCACTCTGGAGTAGGCCCAAATGAATGGGCCTAGCTTGGAGGATGCTGCCGCGAAGCGGACGCCGGGGCGGAATCAGCCGGAGAATTCGCCTGAAGAAAGGACAGCTCACTTTTTTTTCCATGAGTGGCAACATGCTAGCAGTCTACATAGGCCACTATTGTGAGGGGGAGGATTCTGACGTGGATTCATTGCCAAGATCCGCCCCCTCTTGCTCCATGTGAACATGAATATGCCGTCTGTGTGAACGGCCTAAATGTATATTCTCTACTTTTTAGGATTAGTATATCCGCCCCTGTATATATCATATACTGCAGTGTAACTTACATGGAATAGGTTCCACAGGTCCCATCACAACGAGATGTCTGCACCTTGTCCTCAGACCGGCAGTTGTTGTAACTGACATAGTCATTGCTTACTTGGAGCTTACAGGAAGACGTCTTTTCAATACCTGCACAGAAAATGTTACCTCGTTAGACTTACAAGTGAAAATCAGTTTTATTTCTTTATATTAATGAATGACTATAGTTTTGTAAAATCACTGGTTTTATTGTTAAGTGAATAGTATTCGAAACTATTCATCAGATACCTCGCTCCCATAGGAATGCGTGTAAGCGGCCGAACACCAAGGGGTTAAGCGCAGTGAATATTTGCGGGCCGCTAACACGCATTCCTATGGGAGCGAGGTATTCGTATCTACTATCCGCTCAACACTACCGTTTTTCCATCAGACACATAATAATGCTCCTCACTGACTGTGTTACTCCTCAGTGACCCCAGGCAAGTAGTAATGTTATTCAGTAGCCCCAGGCAGGTAATAAAGTCCCTTGTGACCGATCATCAGACAAATAATAATATCCTCAGTGTTCCCCAGGAAAGCAGTAATGTCCTCTGACAAGTAATAATGGCCTCCAGTATTTAATAATGATCCCCACTGGCACCCAGACAAGTAATGATGTCCCCAAGTGGCCCCCAGACAAGCAATAGCGCCCCCTAGTACCCCCCCCAACAACTAATAACATCACCCAGTGGCCCTCTGACTACTAACTCACCATGCTCGAAAGGATTGTGTGAGATTAGAACAACATGGCTTCTTAGGCCGTGTCCGGTCTGTAGATTTACTTGTCCCACATCCCCTTTACAACTCTCTTGTACTATATTTATAAAACCGATTGTAAATTCTCTGCATCTCTCTGATACTTACATAATTTACAGCAGCCATTTGGGAATAACTGGACAGTCCCCTGCAAAAATATACAAAAACATTTACAGTGGGTTCAAGAATATCCAAGGAAAAGTGGAAAACTGGAGATAAGTATAAGGTGTAACACAAGGTTTAGTGATTTCATGGGGTTACTGGGTGGTATAAGAAGGTGGATGAGAAATCTTTACACCACATATAAGACATAGAGGTAAGTTACATAATCTGTCAGCCTTTGTATATGGGGTGATGTAAGAAGATGTAAAGCAGCGACACATGGACGTAACACGTAACGCAGCAAAACCAGGCCTGAATCTAGGTCCTGTGCCGAAAACTAATATTGGCCAGTAGAAGGAAGACATGTCAGATTCTGCCAAATGTACTGAATCCTGAGTCCATGTCGATGATTGTACAGTATACATTGTAAGAGACATTGTCAGCTTTTGGCAAAGAGTTCAGGTCTTTTAGGATGTTTTCTATATTACTTACAGGTTCACACATCTCCTCAATAAAAAGAGGGCAGGAGATTTGGGAGACTGATGTGATGAATTGGTTCCTTATGACGTTACAGCTGTACAGCGTGCAGTTGTCATTCTCAGCGCTCAGAGTCTGTCCGGGCTGTAGAAGACAATAAAGAGGTTTCAGGTTTGTGAAATTCATGGCAAATTCTCAAAGGGTTGTCCTAAGAGTTACACTCATCACCTATATACATGATACACTATGAAGACTGCGGCAGAGGTATTATGGGTGTATTCTGTAGTGTGACTTGGTACCAATATCTAGCCTCAGTATATGTTATCTCATATTGACCCTGCCCTACCTGTAATATATGGGTAAATTCTCAACTGTTGTCTTCTCAAGGGCAGTAATGGATCCTCAGGGACTATTGACTATAATGGAGTCCATTGGGTGCCCATACTCTATTGACTATAATGGGGTCCATTGGGTGCCCATTATCTATTGACTATAATTGGGTCCATTGGGTGCCCATTATCTATTTACTATAATGGGGTCCATTGGTTGCTCATTATCTATTGACTAAAATGGGGTCCATTGGTTGCCCATTATCTATTGACTAAAATGGGGTCCATTGGGTGCCCATTATCTATTGACTATAATGGGGTCCATTGGGTGCCCATTATCTATTGACTAAAATGGGGTCCATTGGGTGCCCATTATCTATTGACTATAATGGGGTCTATTGGGTGCCCATATTGTATTGACTATAATGGGGTCCATTGGGTGCCCGTTATCTATTGACTATAATGGGGTCCAGTGGGTGCCCGTTATCTATTGACTATAATGGGGTCCATTAGGTGCCCATATTGTATTGACTATAATGGGGTACATTGGGTGCCTGTTATCTATTGACTATAATGGGGTCCATTGGGTGCCCATATTGTATTGACTATAATGGGGTCCATTAGGTGCCCGTTATCTATTGACTATAGTGGGGTCCATTGGGTGCCCATTATCTATTGATTTATAATGAGGTCCATTGAGTGCCCATTATCTATTGACTATAATGGGGTCCATTGGGTGCCCATTATCTATTGACTATAATGGGGTCCATTGGGTGCCCATTATCTATTGACTATAATGGGGTCCATTGGGTGCCCATTATCTATTGACTATAATGGGATCCATTGGGTGCCCATTATCTATTGATTATAATGAGGTCCATTGGGTGCCCATTATCTATTGACTATAATGGGGTCCATTGGGTGCCCATTATCTTTTCAAAGACAAAATCGTGCTTGCAGGACTTTCTTTTCGTCCTGTATTTCTCGCCGATTCTGTCCCACCGGCTCCAAACAGAGACTCACATGCAGATATAGTCTTATCCTATGCAACTTTCCCTTATAAGATCAGACTATACAGAATTTGTTTGTAGTCTTTTACCCCGGGACATCTAGACCTGCATAGGAGCTGTACACAAAATGCAAAGTTGCTTCATTCTTATTTTAGATACATTGGGCTAATACAATAAAGAAGTGGACACAGCTTTGACATATTGCTAATGAACGTTATGAACATTGTGATATAAGAACCTACCTGCATGAGTTGGTAAGAACCTCCCTGGTTTAGTACACAATGAGTCTGCACGCATACACCGCAACAGTCTTGTGTGCTCTCTTTCAGCTTGAAACCCTGTGATAAGAAGAAAGTATTGGTAGAAGCCATTGCTTTGCGTAACATATATGATAGAAGTAGATTAGCATATAGAGCGAATACGGTGCAAAAGTTTTAGGTAGGTGGGGGCATTATAGAGGTGTTACTATTTTATAGCATTTACTGAGTGATGTGAATGAACAAAAGAGAAATCTAAATCACATCAGTATTTGGTATGACCATTATAAACAAACAAAGTCCAGCTCATCCCTTGTTATACGAATCCTACTCCTGGGCTGCTCGGATGTGGACGGACTCAATTCCACCAAATCTTGAGTAGAAAAAAAATTCACGATTCCAGCGTCTCCAGATTTTCTATAAAAATTAACTTTTATTCGTCCATTTAAAAAGGCTTCACAGCATGTCGTGGGTTGCAAATATACACGTACAGAATGCTTTTTGCTACGCGTTTCGGAACACTAGCCTGGTTCCTTCATCATGGCCATGATGAAGGAACCAGGCTAGTGTTCCGAAACGCGTAGCAAAAAGCATTCTGTACGTGTATATTTGCAACCCACGACATGCTGTGAAGCTTTTTTAAATGGACGAATAAAAGTTAATTTTTATAGAAAATCTGGAGACGCTGGAATCGTGAATTTTTTTTCTACTCAAGATTTGGTATGACCGCCCTATCCTGGAAGTGATGGTACGGCCCCCGCAGAGCCCTGATCTCAACATTATCAGTCTGTCTGGGATAACATGAAGAGATAGAAGGATTGGAGCAAGCCTACATCCATAGAAGATCTGTGCTTAGTTCTCCAAGATGGCAGGAACAGTTCCTTTAAGAACTTTTCTGCAACTGTCTAAAGGTTTTGCACACTACTGTGTATATAAATATATATGTATATAGTACATACAGTTGGGCAGTACATATACCAGGGTACTTACCATTGGGCACTCGACATTACATTGTACATGGGTGCATTTTATCTGTAGTTCTGTTGAGCTGTCCTCACTTTGCGCGCACACACAGCTCTGGCATTTGTCGGAGAACACTGGTGCTCCAGGCTGAAGAAACACAATGGCGGTATATTATATAGAAAGCAGGAAACATGGTTCACATAGCTAAAGCATTAACTCAGTATATTATATTTACCATTAAAATATCAATTCTAGGTTTTATAACCCAGATGGATACTCTGTTGCTTGAGAATGACTTGGGTTTTCTAGAACTTAAAGCCCCATGACATACAGTGCACATATTGCCTGATAGATATCAGCTATAGATCCCTTCTACCTTCTGCCATGCTGAGCTCTGACCACAGGGAAGGGAGTAGGAAGAAATGGCCACCTTTAAATATCTCCCCATTGGTTAGATGGTCTTGTTTATTAAAGGGGTTGTCTGGGCAAAAATTTTATATTGTAAAAAAAATAAATAAATCATACTCACCTGCCCCCAGTGCTCCGGTCTGTCTTCCAGAATCGAAAACTCCTCGCTTGCTGTGATGTCCCGGGGTCACCTCCTGATGCCTCTGAGGCTAATCCATGGCTTTCGCAGAAGGGATCCAAGATGTCACAGCAAGCAAGGAGTTTCTCTTCTGGAAGACAGCCCAGGGAGCCCACCGGAGCTCTATCTGCTCAGGACGCTGAGGGCCTTTGAAGTCCAGGGGCCACTTCTTAGGGCCTTTTTCAACTCTATGGCAGCATCAGCCATCTTCTTCGGAATGGCCTGCTGGGGGAGTAGCATACCAGCCAGGGATAGGAATAGATATGACAGGCTGGTTAGAAGGGCCAGCTCTGTCCTGGGGAGCCCCTTTGTCCCAGTACAGGTGATGGGTGACAGAAAGATACAGTCTGTGGTGAGTTCCATCCTGGAGAACAACTCCCACCCAATGTATGAGACTGTGATAGCACTGGGCAGTACTGTCAGTGACCGACTGCTTCACCCCAAGTGTGAGAAGGAGCTATCAGAGGTCCTTTCTCCCAACCTCGGTCAGGCTGTATAATCAACATCAGGCCAAGCGAAGATCACTCCGACCAGAGAACTAAATGATCCTGAAGTCTTCTTTCTTTATAATTGCTATGACTCCTAGTATCTTTCTAGTATCTTTCTATTTTCTTGTATGTGTCTTTCTTGGAATATAATACTATATTATCCATGCAGCTGTAACACACTGAATTTCCCCATGGTGGGACTATTAAAGGATTATCTTATCTTAAACAAGACTTACCAAATATTCAGCATTTCCATGTACACACACATGCTTACGAACTGCAAGAAAGCAAAACCAACGTGATTTTTTTATTTTATTTACTAGTATTACTAGTACAAGGAAAAAAATAGGCAATCACTATATCTAAATAACTAATAAAGAAAATCACCAATCTAAACACAGTCTTGGCTAAAAAAAAAAAAAAAAAAAAGAGCTCAAGATCTTGTGTATGTATGTCTTGAGCAAATTTTTTGGATCAGTAATAGAATTAAGATTATTCTATATCTTTGAAGGAGAAATCTACTGTAAAGGTTGAACGAATAAAGAAACCTCCCGGGGGGTCATTAAACTATAAGGTCACTTACCACATGTATACACAGGACAGCAGTGTCCATCTGGAATACCCCCGACCACTTCATATCCAAGACCACAGTTGGGCGATTTCGTTGAGCATAATTTAGTGTCACACTCTACATGGAGGAAAGTATGTTACGATTAGTCCTATGTTATGTCACGCTTAGTACTATGTTATGTCATGATTAGTCCTATATTATGTCATGATTAGTCCTATGTTGTGTTATGATTAGTCCTATGTTGTGTTACAATTAGTCCTATGTTATATCACGATTGGTCCTATGCTGTGTCATGATTGGTCCTATGTTATGTCACGATTAGTCCTATATTATGTCACGCTTAGTCCTATGTTATGTCACGATTAGTCCTATGTTATGTCCCGATTAGTCCTATGTTATGTCCCGATTAGTCCTATGTTATGTCACCATTAGTCTTGTTATGTCATGATTAGTCCTATGTTGTGTTACGATTAGTCCTATGTTATGTCACGCTTAGTCCTATGTTATGTCACCATTAGTCTTATGTTATGTCACCATTAGTCCTATATTATGTCACTATTAGTCCTATGTTATGTCACTATTAGTCCTATGTTATCACATTGCCCTGTTCTGTGTCATTTATGTCTATATTTATCTGAATTTATCTGATATATAGAACATACATAATGTGACAATGGTACTCACCGCACACACTCTCATTACAACAGCTATCAGAGGGACTGATCTGAATCTTAGGATAGAAACCTTCCAGCTCACACTTCACCTCCTTTACTGGTTTACATTTGTGTGGTTTACAGGTAATCCCACTACCACCTTTCCGGCAAACACAATCCTCGCAGTTAAACTCAAACTCTTCCCCAAACTGTAAGGACAGAACAGTAATT
The DNA here is from genome assembly GCF_031893055.1 of Leptodactylus fuscus. Taxonomy (NCBI): domain Eukaryota; kingdom Metazoa; phylum Chordata; class Amphibia; order Anura; family Leptodactylidae; genus Leptodactylus; species Leptodactylus fuscus. Next base: position 21,678,113 of record NC_134271.1, on the reverse strand, counting down.
CATAGTTAACCAAAATTTCACATAATTTAAAAAGTTACCAAAACGTGGTACACAGGCCACGGCTTTATACGGTACAAGCTGTATATTTGTGCAGAGTAGTAATACAGCAGCCCCCATAGAGGCACTGTATACTGGCACACCTAGGTGCAGGAATCCTTAAAGAGGCTCAGTATACGACTCTACAGTCTCTGTTAATACCCGTCCCTAAATACGCATTTTTATGTATTTTTTTTAGGTGGGCCCCATAGACTGTAATGGGTAACCACCTTTTAAGCAGATTATTTTTCCATTCTTCGGGTCCCCAAGAATATGAGAATGACTTACTTGTCGTGGTATGTTGTCAGGTCCGACACATCCTACAAGAATAGAACAGAATCAACATGATACCTTAGTCTGGATATCTAATGCGCCAATAATTTCCCTTATTTGTAGCTTTATTATATCAATCTAACCATGAACCAAATGACTGTTTAACCATCTAATGTTCAGCTAACAACATTCACATCCCCCCTATTACCACTAGATCATAATACACTCCTACATATATCATATTATAGCTACAAAAGGTATCTTACAATCATAAAGCAAATCACATACTACAGTATATATCCTTACCGCAAGTGTCCACACAGATGTCCACGGCTTGACTGAAGGGCATTGTACCCTTTGGACAGAAGCATCCTTCAACCAGGCGCTTATTACTTACAATCAAATCCTCTTCCTCCGGACTGAAAGAGAACAGTCACAGTTTAGGTTCTGCAACGTAGGGTCTCATCCTACAGGTAATGTTTGTGGGTTCTACTCTATACAAAATGAATGTCCTCCATTTAACATCATGTAGTTTTTGTGTTCTCCGATTTAATCTCCTAAATACACCGGTCCCAAGCCCCTCCTAGCAGCAGCCGCAGGTAACCAAAATCTATCATTGGCAGAAGTTCCGTCAGCAAGTACAACATTGTAACTGATTTTCGACTTCACTTGTTTACCGTGTACCCCTGATCAATTTGGATTTTTTTTTTTTATTACCCGTCCCCCTGTTCAGAATCTATGGTTCATGGGAGGCTAAATGTAAATTAGCTCCTGTTCTCCAAGTGGGCGGTAACATTTTATTTTCTCAGGGAAATGAAAAAGTTCCTGTCCAATTGGAGAAAAAGAGCTTATTTATACAGAACCTGTAATATGTATCATGTACAGTATATACTCGAGTATAAGCCGACCCGAATATAAGCCGAGACCCCTAATTTTACCACAAAAAACTGGGAAAACTTATTGACTCGAGTATAAGCAGAGGGGGGGGGGGAGAGGAAATGCAGCAGCTACTGGAAAATTTCAAAAATTAAAATGGTCAGAGTTTTTGGGTGCAGTAGGTGCTGGGGAAGGGGAGGGGGTGTTTTGGTTGTCTGTCTGCCCCTTCCCTGAGCTTGAGGACTGAGGTTTTTTTCCCCCACTTTGAATTCAGTCTGGCTGAATATAGGGGATCTGCAGTGCTCCTATTAACCCCTTACCGACGGAACAGCAGCACTGCAGATCCCCTATATTCAGTAGACCGGGCACTGTCAGACACAGGGATACCTAATGTGTATGTGTCTCACAGTCATTTTCAACTTTTATATGTATTCTAGGGAAAGGAGGGATTTAGAACTTTAATTTACTTTATTTTTCAAAGTTTTTTTTTTCACTATTTTATGGGAGATTCTATACATTATTACTGTGGCTGGTCATAGACACCCCCCCCCTCCCAAAAAAATACATAAAATTGACTCAAGTATAAGCTGAGGGGGGCTTTTTCAGCACGAAAACTGTGCTGAAAAATTCGGTTTATACTCTAGTATATACGGTAATTTGTATCATGAGTTTGCAATATCTTTTGTGTACCCACCCAGTAGTTATGTAGTAAACTGTAGTCTATTGATATGGTATTGAATCGAATTTAGTATTGACACCATCCACTTCTATACTACTTACAGTGTTTCGCATGTTTTTGATAAAGTGGGACCGCAGGCATTGTAGACTTTGTGTGATGGGCAGGAAATGGCTGAAATGCATAAGAATCAATAGTTATTTATCTGCAAAAAGCAGCTTAGGCTAGGTTCACACTAGCACCATCACTCCGTTATTCTTGTTCTCCATTGTCTTGGTCAGATCCAGAACAACGGAGAGGCAGACCACTAAATAGTGGTTACACACAGAGTCCTGTAGACTCCATTGACTATAGGGGTCCAAAATTTTAAGAAGTCTTGTGAACGTAGCCTTTGACTGTTTGTATTTGTAAAATGAATTGCAAAAACTTACGACATTCTGGGGCTCGAGATCTCCAGTCAACGCAAACACCTTGTTCTCCGCAGAGAAGAGCGTAATGCATCAAGCTAGTACATTCAATGTTGGAGTTTGGAACATGGCAGCTATCAAAATTACAGGCCTTGTAATAGTCGTATGGTGACAGAATACTGTGGCATGCCTTGAAAGGTCTTTTAATGGGAATAAAAAGAAATAGGGTCAGTTAAAATAAAAAATAAAAAAATTCACTTAACGAATAGAGAAATTTAAAAAAACTCCTTAAATTCTTACGCTTCCAAAAGGAGGCCACACAAAGGTGAAGGCGTGCATGGGGTTGAAGGAATTGTGACTTTGGGGGGGACAGTTGCTGTTAAGTGAATACATTCAGGTTTCCTTGGATCTGGCACCACCCAGGCATCCGCCATGATTTCACAATTTGATATAATGGTACCATTAGGCAATCTGCAGTCTTCAGTTCGGTTGTTGGTACAAGTACCTATAGAGGATGGATTTCTATGAGTACATTGTATTCTATAATTATACAGTATCATTTGCAATTGCTTTAAAGGGGTTGTCCAGTCCCTTGAAATACCAGGTTTACCAATAACTTCCTCCTTCCTGATCCCCCATCAGTTTTTTATTCCGACCTCCAGTGATGATGATTTAATACTGACCTGTAGCCACTAGAGATGAGCGAACACTAAAATGTTCGAGGTTCGAAATTCGATTCGAACAGCCGCTCACTGTTCGAGTGTTCGAATGGGTTTCGAACCCCATTATAGTCTATGGGGAACATAAACTCGTTAAGGGGGAAACCCAAATTCGTGTCTGGAGGGTCACCAAGTCCACTATGACACCCCAGGAAATGATACCAACACCCTGGAATGACACTGGGACAGCAGGGGAAGCATGTCTGGGGGCATAAAAGTCACTTTATTTCATGGAAATCCCTGTCAGTTTGCGATTTTCGCAAGCTAACTTTTCCCCATAGAAATGCATTGGCCAGTGCTGATTGGCCAGAGTACGGAACTCGACCAATCAGCGCTGGCTCTGCTGGAGGAGGCGGAGTCTAAGATAGCTCCACACCAGTCTCCATTCAGGTCCGACCTTAGACTCCGCCTCCTCCGGCAGAGCCAGCGCTGATTGGCCGAAGGCTGGCCAATGCATTCCTATGCGAATGCAGACTTAGCAGTGCTGAGTCAGTTTTGCTCAACTACACATCTGATGCACACTCGGCACTGCTACATCAGATGTAGCAATCTGATGTAGCAGAGCCGAGGGTGCACTAGAACCCCTGTGCAAACTCAGTTCACGCTAATAGAATGCATTGGCCAGCGCTGATTGGCCAATGCATTCTATTAGCCCGATGAAGTAGAGCTGAATGTGTGTGCTAAGCACACACATTCAGCACTGCTTCATCACGCCAATACAATGCATTAGCCAGTGCTGATTGGCCAGAGTACGGAATTCGGCCAATCAGCGCTGGCTCTGCTGGAGGAGGCGGAGTCTAAGGTCGGACCTGAATGGAGACTGGTGTGGAGCGATCTTAGACTCCGCCTCCTCCAGCAGAGCCAGCGCTGATTGGCCGAATTCCGTACTCTGGCCAATCAGCGCTGGCCAATGCATTCTATTAGCTTGATGAAGCAGAGTGTGCACAAGGGTTCAAGCGCACCCTCGGCTCTGATGTAGCAGAGCTGAGGCTGCACAAGGGTTCAAGCGCACCCTCGGCTCTGATGTAGGAGAGCCGAGGGTGCACTTGAACCCTTGTGCACCCTCAGCTCTGCTACATCAGAGCCGAGGGTGCGCTTGAACCCTTGTGCACACTCTGCTTCATCAAGCTAATAGAATGCATTGGCCAGCGCTGATTGGCCAATGTATTCTATTAGCCTGATGAAGTAGAGCTGAATGTGTGTACTAAGCACACACATTCAGCTCTACTTCATCGGGCTAATAGAATGCATTGGCCAGCGCTGATTGGCCAGAGTACGGAACTCGACCAATCAGCGCTGGCTCTGCTGGAGGAGGCGGAGTCTAAGATCGCTCCACACCAGTCTCCATTCAGGTCCGACCTTAGACTCCGCCTCCTCCAGCAGAGCCAGCGCTGATTGGCCGAATTCCGTACTCTGGCCAATCAGCACTGGCTAATGCATTGTATTGGCGTGATGAAGCAGTGCTGAATGTGTGTGCTTAGCACACACATTCAGCTCTACTTCATCGGGCTAATAGAATGCATTGGCCAATCAGCGCTGGCCAATGCATTCTATTAGCGTGAACTGAGTTTGCACAGGGGTTCTAGTGCACCCTCGGCTCTGCTACATCAGATTGCTACATCTGATGTAGCAGTGCCGAGTGTGCATCAGATGTGTAGTTGAGCAAAACTGACTCAGCACTGCTAAGTCTGCATTCGCATAGGAATGCATTGGCCAGCCTTCGGCCAATCAGCGCTGGCTCTGCCGGAGGAGGCGGAGTCTAAGGTCGGACCTGAATGGAGACTGGTGTGGAGCGATCTTAGACTCCGCCTCCTCCAGCAGAGCCAGCGCTCATTGGTCGAGTTCCGTACTCTGGCCAATCAGCGCTGGCCAATGCATTCTATTAGCCCGATGAAGTAGAGCTGAATGTGTGTGCTTAGCACACACATTCAGCTCTACTTCATCAGGCTAATAGAATACATTGGCCAATCAGCGCTGGCCAATGCATTCTATTAGCTTGATGAAGCAGAGTGTGCACAAGGGTTCAAGCGCACCCTCGGCTCTGATGTAGCAGAGCTGAGGGTGCACAAGGGTTCAAGTGCACCCTCGGCTCTGCTACATCAGAGCCGAGGGTGCGCTTGAACCCTTGTGCACACTCTGCTTCATCAAGCTAATAGAATGCATTGGCCAGCACTGATTGGCCAGAGTACGGAATTCGGCCAATCAGCGCTGGCCAATGCATCCCTATGGGAAAAAGTTTATCTCACAAAAATCACAATTACACACCCGATAGAGCCCCAAAAAGTTATTTTTAATAACATTCCCCCCTAAATAAAGGTTATCCCTAGCTATCCCTGCCTGTACAGCTATCCCTGTCTCATAGTCACAAAGTTCACATTCTCATATGACCCGGATTTGAAATCCACTATTCGTCTAAAAAGGAGGTCACCTGATTTCGGCAGCCAATGACTTTTTCCAATTTTTTTCAATGCCCCCGGTGTCGTAGTTCCTGTCCCACCTCCCCTGCGCTGTTATTGGTGCAAAAAAGGCGCCAGGGAAGGTGGGAGGGGAATCGAATTTTGGCGCACTTTACCACGTGGTGTTCGATTCGATTCGAACATGGCGAACACCCTGATATCCGATCGAACATGTGTTCGATAGAACACTGTTCGCTCATCTCTAGTAGCCACCAATCCAGCCCAATAGTCAGCGGTTGGTTACAACAGCCATGTTTGGTTTTTGAGAAGGTATGGAGATCCTGGTGGGGACCCACGAATCATCACCACAGGCCATGCTTCATGGATACAATTTTTCCCCAACAGAAGTCTATTTCACTAAAATCTAGTCCCCCCATGGGATACGTATGCATTCTGGGACAACCCCTTTTAAACACTATAAAATGTCATAACCCGAAAACTTACCGCACTGTCCTTGTGTGTTATGTCCAAAAAGTCTATACGGCAAACTAACGGAGAAGGCCATACCATTGTATGTGACATTAACCTCCAACTCTGGTATTTCCACGACGTAATTGATGCCAGACGTATACACTTTTACTCCATATTTTTTATAGGGTGTTCCTACAATTTCATCATTTACGATAACCTGCAGATAAATTCAGAAAATAAAAACTCGGGTTATATCCTGGTCTTTTCTCAAGTCTTGCGATTATTTGTGCTCTTCTAGGAAAAATTTCCAGGAATATCGAAAAAAAATGGTAAGGCTAGATTCACATCTGCGCACGGTTCTCCAACGTTTGGGTCCATCGAATTTTTATAGTCAAATTGATTTCTTAAGATCGATTAAATATATTATTGTTTCGTCGTACCTGTAAACTTATTGGTGCCAAATTAGTTGCCTTAATGCGTATAATCTGCGTTTCATGCTGGACAATGATGTCACGAGGGCAGGAGACACGATCTCTGGCTCCGCAGTCATAGTTGTCAATGTATATTCCAAAGTTGTCAATATTCTTTTCAATTTCCTCCACTAAGGTATAGGTGCAGTTGCCTTGAAAACTATAGTAGGTTCCATCAAAAGTGATATAATGGGGATCTCCCCAGCCATTGCACACGCCTAAATGGAAAAAAATGATCAAATTTAGATTATTTTATTACATGATACACGCTTAGGAGGAAGGATTTAGGAGACCTAACTTTAGGTCTATGATTTTGGAAATCACTCACAATCACATTCCCAGTGCCAGCAGCAAAGGTCATCGTCTGGTACAGGTCTTGGTGGACGTCCATTAGCACACTTGATCATTGGTGGTGGTTCACACTTGAGCTCAATGATCTCTACTGTGTTGTCTTCCAGACACCTAGCCATGGTGCAGTTACACAACATCCAGGTTTCATTATGCTGGAAAAACAAAAACATATATAGTCTTATTGGAAGTGATAGATACACTGGGGTCAATATATTAAGGCTGGTGTTTTCTACGACGGACCGCTTAATAATTCTGGTGAATTTTGCAAAATTGAAATGTACGACAGTCCCTGACAATATTGGGTATAACTCACAAAAGTTTTCTGGAGTGAGTTATGGCAAACTTGTTGGCTTGGGGCATCCTCACCTTGGCTTGACTTGATCTCTAACCTGTTCTGCCCAATTTTGCTAAAAAGTGGCATGCAGATCTAAAAATGGAGAAATGGCTATTTGCTATTTCCAATACGTTATTATATGGGTGCTGATGGATTCTGTGAAATGATAACAATCTAAGTAAGTAGAAGAAGAGGGGTCCATAGACTTTTCATTTTTTGTGAAATAATCTGATGTGGAATTGCAGTCCCACTAGAATTAATGGCATTGTAATGATGCATTAGCTTCACTCGTGAAAACTGGCTAGGAAATGCTCAAATACACGTGAAGTTTACTCACCTCACGATATGGATCAAATGGACAACCAGGTTTTTTACTTGTTGACATAACCGTAGATGTTGTAGTTGTGGACTTTGTTGTAGTTGACTTTGTAGTGGTGGTAGTTAGTGATGTAGTGTTGGTTAGGATTTCCGGTGTTGGGGTGGTCCCTGGTGGTGTTGTTAATTTAGGTGTAGTTGTACTTTCTGTGGTTGTGGTTGTAAATGTTGGTGGTGGTGTACTTCCTGGTGATGTTGTTGATTCTGGTGTAGTTGTACTTTCTGTTGTTGTTGTCGTGGTGGTAAATGTTGATGGTGGTGTACTTCCCGGTGTTGTTGATTCTGGTGTAGTTGTACTTTCTGTGGTTGTTGTGGTGGTGGTAGATGTTGGTGGTGGTGTACTTCCCGGTGTTGTTGTTGATTCTGGTGTAGTTGTACTTTCTGTGGTTGTGGTTGTTGTCGTGGTGGTAGATGTTGGAGGTGTACTTCCCGGTGTTGTTGTTGATTCTGGTGTAGTAGTACTTTCTGTGGTTGTGGTAGTCGTGGTCGTAGATGTTGGTGGTGGCGTGCTTCCTGGTGTTGTCGTTTCACTTGTTGTTGTAGAGGTTTCCACAGGTGGAGTTGTAGTTGATTCAGTAGTAGTTCCTGGAGTAGGACTTAAGGTGGTACTTGTGGTGGTGGGTGTAGTACAACTCCAGTGGTGAACATGTACCTTGCATTCCTTGCTACACACGATTTGATAACACCAAGGATGATTTGTGTCATCAGTAATTATTATTGCACCTGGGGGTTAGAAAACAACAAATAGCTCATTTCTATATTTTTTTTTAACTTGGAATTTCCTCTTTTCCTCTTTAAATTTTCCTCCTTGCTCATACCCTACTCCATATGTCAAATTTTGTTTATTCAGAGGTTATAGAGGAGGGGTCCAAAGTTTATATGGTTATTAGGAAGGTATCAAGGATGGGGACTAAAGAGTCAGAGAATCAGTTCCGTATAACCTGGCTACTAGACTGGGGCCATACGGTGACTAAATGTTCATGTGCAAATCGAGCAAATCTAGCAGTATACACCCCTGTTCTCATTATCAATGGGGGTCTCAGCAGCCAGACCCCACAAATCAGCTTTTTATCCTCTATCTTATGGATATACTTTGTGGCATAACCCCTTTAAGACACTGATTTTGACTTTGCCAGTTTGAATTAAAAAATAAAACCGATACTGGTAATGAATTGACATTGAATGCTAAATTTTCAGATCTGGCAATGACCTACCTGGTGGATATGCCGTCCCATTGTAGATGCAGACACATTCTGTGGTGGATGTGATGGTTGTCTCAGACGTGGTTGTGGTTCCTGGAGTTGTAACAGAACTAGTAGAGGTCGTTGTTGTTGGACTAGTAGTCGATGATTCAACTGTTGTGTATTCTGATGTTGTCTCAGACGTCGTAGAAGGTGTTGTAGTAGTCGTTGTGGTAGTAGATTCAGTAGGTATGTATAATGTTGTACTCTCACTTGTAGTGGTCGGAGTGCTGGTAGTTGTGCTGGTGGTTGTAGTTTTAGAGGTTGAGGTTGTTGTGGGTGATAGGGTAGTTGTATCCGTTTTATCTGACAAGAATGAAAAATATATTAAGAAACCCCCTTACAAAAGTATTTGCCTTGCAAGGATGATGAGATGGCTGAAAATTACGGTATATAAATTTATTCCGCTCTCTTTTTGTGATAACATTTAGAATAAGTTGTCTCGCCCGTTCCTTAGCGCCAGGTATGTCAAATTGTTATGATTCAGATGACTATTTTTAATTTTTTTTGCCCAGAAGATATCATGAGGTAGAATAAAAAATTACATGTTTAACCACTTCAGCACCGGGCCAATTTGTGGTCCAGGACCAGACACATTTTCAGGTTTTTTTGCATGTGCGGTTTTGAGGGCTGTAACTTTTTTTTATCATTTGCATTATTTAACTAATTTCTGTGTGTTTTTACGGTGAAGTTACAGCCAGTTCCCCGATTCAGCAGCTCCTGAGATCTGCTTGGATGTACTAGCATGTCCTTGCAGAACAAGGTAACCACCTTCCACACGTAAAAACCCAATGGGTGGTCTGAAAGTGGTTAAAGAAAAGTTGTCTCATCCCAAATGTTATGGTCTCCTTGTTTTCCCTCTTTGCTCTTCCCCTTTTGTTTTTCACTTGTCTCTTGTGGTTGTCTTCTTCCCTCGTCCCCCTTTTTCTTTTTTCTCTTGAGGGCAATTGCCAAATATCCCAGATTTGTGGGGACATTAGTCACTATCCCAGGAAATTTATTAACAAATACATATCACTTTATAAGAGATTCACACTTGCGCCCTGTGTCCAGTGTTTGCATTCCGCCGGGTTTCCATCTTCAGTCCCGGCGAAACTGGACAGGGGGTGGAAACCCGGTGGTCAGTTTTAAAACCAGTTCACTTGAATGGGTTTGTAAGGGTGACCGCCCGTGTCCGCCTGCTGTCTGGAAACCGTCCTACATGTCCGACTTTGTGTCCAGCTAAAAAAATCCAATTTCCCCGCAGACAGGCAGCAGTTTCGCCAGAACTGAAGACTAAAACCCAGCAGAATGCACACCGGACGACACCGGGCGCAAGTGTGAACCGCCCCTTACCAGTTAAACAGTTTAGGAAAATCTGCCAAAAAAAAGGAAGCATTTTTTCAGACCGTAATTGTCCCTTTGAGGCCAACCTCACATTCAGGTCTTCTCTGCACTGGTAGCTGAAATGGCTCAAAAATTTTTAGTTCAGGTTTATGTAACTTTTTTTTTTTTAAAGAGAAATTGACAGCAACCAATCACAGCTTTTATTTTTCCAAAAACACTATAAGGGGTGCATTCACACGGAGTAAAATGGAGTGTATTTCGGAGTGTAATTTTACGCGTGTAAAAAATTTACGCACGTATTTTGGAGCGGTTTTTTTTTACACGTGGCGTTTACGGAGCGTTTTTTGGAGCGCTTACGGAAGCGTGTTTTTCTACACGCGTAAACGCTCCCAAAAACGCTCCGTAAACGCCACGTGTAAAAGAACGCTCCAAAATACTCGTGTAAATTTTTTTACACGTGTAAAATTACACTCCAAAATACACTCCATTTTACTCCGTGTGAATGCACCCAATGAACTGTGTGCTGTGATTGGTTGCTATTTGAGCTATCGGTTTAAACCTGACCTTAAGTCCCGCTGCTAAAGGTCTGAAAATGTGCACTCCCTATATTGGCCAAAAATACCCAAAAAACAAGGGGCCACACGGTGGCTCAGTGGTTAGCACTGCAGCCTTGCAGCGCTGGAGTCCTGGTGTTCAAATCCCACCAATGGCAAAAAAACATCTGCAAGGAGTTTGTATGTTCTCCCTGTGTTATGGTTCTTCATTATTTCAGCTTATTGTTATACTTACGAACGGGTTCAGATAGTATTGTGGGAGTGCTTCCAGAAGTACTTCGAGGTGACTGTGTTTCGACATAGTAAGCTAAAGGAAAATAATCATACTAGTGTTACATAACGCAGATTTAAAGATACTAAAGACAATCCTCTAATCCAGATTACAATTGAAATCTACATACTGTATCTATAATCCTTAATAACATGATAATTTATTGATCTTGTTTAGCAAAGTAAATCATATATAACTACAATAGAATCGAACCATATTGAGCGTCAGAATCTTAGGCCCATGTGGCGAGCCTCAGCAAAAAAAAGCGCTACTCCAAAGACCGTGACAGAAACACACTGCCTTTTTTCCGCAGCGGTTTTCACAGAAAGTCTGCAGACTTTCTACTTCTATTATACTTATATGGAAACCACCAGAGTTTCCGTAGGTGTAATTGACATGCTGCGATTTACAAAAACGCTTTTTTTTTTTTTTTTTTCTGCAATGTATGGGGTCCGAAGGTTTCCTAAGGTAACCACTTTTTTATGCGGATAGGTATCCATTCTGGGAGCCCCAAGTGGACTTCCCGAACAGAAACCTGAATGCAGATGGAAACTGGGCCTACGTTTAGAAGTGCAGGGTCAAAAGAAAGTAGCGGATATTAGACCCGAGATTTTACTAGGGGGTTTAGATGTGGCATTTACATCTCGTTCCCGAAGAGGGTTGCTAACCATGCAAAAATTTCTGTAATGTTTTTACAGTAGGGGACTAAGAGGGCCCAAAGCGGCATATAACAAGGACAGTACTATTAAGGAAGAATGATAGTTGGTAACCCTTCTTCAGGGTCCAGGCTTACATCACTGCATTACCTACAGATATAACTTTTTCTAAAAAAGAATACACTATAAACCTGCTGTGTCAATTTTGCCAACAGTAAAATAAATAATTCCATCAAAATAAATTATAATCGACTTACTTGTAGATGAAAGGGTGGTCAAAGCTACAAATGAAAAAAAAAATTGGAAAAGAATAAATTAAATATAAATATAAGAAATTTGTTTAAGAAATCTCATTAGAGAAACATCCCCCATGTCTTATATTTCTCACTTACTCTATATCTACTGCTGAATCTGTTTCGAGAGATTAAATGGATTACCAGATCATCAGTGCAGTTCCAGTGCACTTGTGGAAAATGGGCAAAGGGCCCCCAACATATCATGTTCTATCTATAATACAGGTATCTTCTTATTTTGTAGAGATACTGAGACCCCCTCAGACTACTGGGCCAGGTATCGGTCGCTATCTCTCCACCCCCTATAGCTATTAGAGATGAGCGAGTAGTACTCGATCGAGTAGGTATTCGATCGAATACTACGGTATTCGAAATACTTGTACTCGATCGAGTACCACTCACTATTCGAATGGAAAAGTTCGATGCAGAACCAGCACTGATTGGCCGAATACTATACAGTCGGCCAATCAACGCTGGTTCTTCTCCTACCTTTAGACGTCTTCTCCGTGCAGCTTCCCCGCGGCGTCTTCCAACTCTGAATTCACTCTTCCAGGCATCGGGCCTGGGCAAAGCCGACTGCGCATGTCTGCTTGTAGTGCGGGCATGCGCAGTCGGCTCTGCCCAGGCCCGATGCCTAGCAGAGTGAATTCAGAGCTGGAAGATGCCACGGGGACGCTGCACGGAGAAGACTTCTCGGAGTATCCAGCCCGACCCTCACTCGTGGACTTGGTAAGTATAATTTGATCGAATGTTGCCTATCCCTGAAACGAGCATTTTCCCCCCATAGACTATAATAGGATTCTATATTCGATTCGAGTAGTCGAACATTGAGGGGCTACTCGAAACGAATATCGAATCTCGAACATTTTACTATTCGCTCATCTCTAGCGAGTACTATTCGAAACGGCAGTTTCGAATAGCACGTACCCATAGCAATGAATGGAGCCAGTCAACACGCAGACGGGGCCGGCGTCCTGCCGCTCAACCCCCTGCGTGCTGGCTGCGTCCATTCATTCCTTTGGGTGCGTGCTGCCGTTTCGAATAGAACTCGCTCATCTCTAATAGCTATGCCACTGAAGATCACTGAGAGATCAGGTTCTATACTTCTCATAGAAGTGTTTAGAGATTAACCAGAAAGCAGGAAGCAGCTGCTGAAAACTCTAGTAAGTTTTCTATCTGACCAAATGCTGCATTCACAGCTGCCTTACTTATTACTACAATCTTTCATGCTTCTGATTCGTTTGGGTGTGAGAGAATCAGAAGAGTTTCTGTGTCCCAGACTGTGCTTAGAGGAATTGTCACATCAGGACGACCATTTATAAAAAAAGCTAGACCCAGTTTATTTACTTGGCGCCCAGCAGACCCAACATTTTCTTTATTGATAGTACTTATAGCTCATTTAAAGAGGTCCTGCTGGCTACTGACATGTCAATTTTAGTAAATACTTATATTATATGACTATATCTACACTAGCTGGTATAGAGTTCAACTTTAGGCACACAAACCATACAAGATTTACCAAAATTAACAGCCATGGTCCTCTAAGTAGCTTTGGTGCGTCTTATTCCAGCTCGGTACTTTAGTTAGACTGTCATACTATAGGCCAGTCTTAATAAATTGGCCCCAAAGTAAGTTTCTATACTATGAATTGAAGTTAATATGAATACTGATATTCTTACTTGGAGATGTAGACGTCGTGGTCTTTGTCGTGGTTGGAGTACTTGTAATGATAGGTGTAGTTGTAGTCTCCGATGTGGTGGTTGTTGGTGACGTAGTTGTTGGAGTAGTTTGAGGGGTTGTAGGATAGCAATAATCTGGTAGAGGACGGCAGCAATATACACTGATCTGATAGTTGTGACACACGGGCATGAACCCTATCAGATCCTTGTTGTTACAGACGAGCCCAATGGAGACATCACACGTCACCATCTGCCCCAGCTGGTTTAGTGGCTTATCTGGCCATTTCTCTGCTCTGCAGGTAATATTCTCTGGTCTCATATCACCCTCGCACACTTCATGTCCAGCATTTCTGATGTTCTCATAGGTCTCATATTCTCCTCCAGTGGGTCCGGGTTCAGGACGACTCACATCAAACCATTCTGACCATGTACAGTGAGGATCGCAATTTGGAGTTACTAGATAAAATAGGAGAAAACACATACACATTTACCAAGTATATAATGTGCACTTATAGGCCTAGTGAAGAAATTACAGAT